>NC_136903.1:56317455-56419441 GCF_949606895.1 Notothenia rossii | reverse complement strand
TACACAACATTAATTGGTTTCAATTGGGTACACTGCTTTTATGTTTTTCCCATAGATTTTTCCCTTTCGATTCTGAGAGACACACATTTATTTTTTCAGAGGTTTGACAGGCTAAAACATCGAACTACCGATGATCCTCAGCTATCGTTGAAGCTTGGTTACTGGATGTTTTAGCCGCAATGCACGTTGGGATATGGTGTTTTTTGTGATGTGAAATCCGAAAACATTTAGGTTGATTGTTCAAGCGCTTATTACGACCTATAATCACGTTTTAAAGTTTTGGACCTCTATTACTCCCGTTGACTGCAAACGCTCCGGTGGGTCGTATATTCAGAAATAACCCTCTCTGGAAAATCCTGAATTGTAGGATAGTTTGGCCATTAAAATGCTTTTTGATTCGATTTCTAGCGAGAAGTGTATATTGTACTTTTAGAATCCACGTCCAGTGGATGTGTAGGATCTATAGTTTGATAGATATTACAAAGATTATTTGAGGTCTCGCCAGGAGAACGTGTATATACTATGTCTTATACGTAGGCCTATATGTAAACAAGAACACCTCCATAGGCCAGACCGTCTCAGTTTGTAGACTGCTCGGTTCAGGGTCTGTTTCTCTATAAATCCATGCTGAATTGGACCTTCTGTTTCATTCTTCTTCTTTAATGGCGACTTCTAAACAGAATAGAGGAGAATTATCGCCACCTACTGTATCACTGCAGCATTGTTCTTTGTTACTTCCGTTTCATTACAATGACTTCCGTTACAGCAAGAATCCCCCTCACACACATAGGTGAAACACATTTACATTCCCTACTGAGAACCTTTCAATAAAATGTTTTCAGGAGTGTGTGTGTGTGTGTGTGTGTGTGTGTGTGTGTGTGTGTGTGTGTGTGTGTGTGTGTGTGTGTGTGTGTGTGTGTGTGTGTGTGTGTGTGTGTGTGTGTGTGTGTGTGTGTGTGTGTGTGTGTGTGTGTGTGTGTGTGTGTGTGTGTGTGTGTGTGTGTGTGTGTAAGGTTAATTTTCAGTTGCGTGTGTGTGAGGTTTAAGTTTCAGATGTATATGCGAGGTGTTCACTAGTGAATGTGAGAGTATTTCTATAGTGTGTGTTTGAGGTTCATTTTCAGTTGTGTGTGTGTAAGGTTAATTTGCAATATTAACTGTGTGAGGTTTAATGTTCATTTGTGTGTGTGTGAGGTGTTCACTAGTCAATGTGAGAGTATTTCAGTAGTGTGTGTGCAAGGCCAGATGTTTTCAGTAGTGTGTGCGCGAGGTTAGTTTGAATTTTGGCCTACACGGCCCTTGATATCTGGGAGTTTTTGTGCGCACTCCCGCAAGGTGCAGTCGGCATGCATAACACGGCATAACACCGGTGCTAACAGTTCACGAGCGTGCTTTTTCTCTCTCTCTCTCTCTCTCTCTCTCTCTCCCCCCCCCCCCCCCCCCTCGTTAGAGTTGTGTACAATTGTTTTCATAATTTTACGTGAAGAAATGTACTTTGTCATTGTATAAGATATGTTACGGAATCATACAAATAAGATGCATTCAACCCATATACAGTGGAGATAGCAATGAGTGAAAAAGCGGAGAATTTTTTTTTTGTGATGAATCACTTAAAGGGGAAATACAAAAGTTCAAATGTAGTACTCCACAAAGTTTGTTTATGTGTGCTAAAATTATCAATTCTGTTAGTGTTATATTGACAGAATAGGTTTAGGTTAATTTTTTTTATGGGATCTGACCAAAAGTAGAAATTCTGAGGGAAAAGTCAGAATTTTTACTTAAGAATTCTCACTAACGACCTCACAATTTAGATCAAAGATCAAGTTTTCTCTCAGAATTCTTACTTTAATTTCAAAATTCAGATTGTTTTTTTCTCAGAATTAATCGAAAATTAAATCACTTTTCGTCATATCTCAGAAAGATCTGCCCTAATATTCAAATACGCAATATTTGTTTTGTGGTGCTGCAGAGATGTCCCTGCTTACAAATTGTGTTTTACAGATTTAAGAAAACGTCTGATAATTTAAAATATATCTTTCAATGATAATGAGAATAACGATGCAAAAATTATCCATCTTTTCAGTATTGTGAATCATATAACAATTGATCACATCGTAATAAATATTTTTTCCAAATCGTGCAGCTCTAATTTGCTAGAATATTTTGAGTTTGTCTGTGTTTCTGAGTTCTTGTCTTTTAACTGTTTTTTCATTAAATATTGTATTTTACCTTCAGATACATGTTGATTGTCTGTGTGTTCAGGGAGGGAACTCTGCGCCCCGGGGATCGTCTCCTCAGCGTGGACGGCGTCCCGCTCCACAACGCCAACCACTGCGACGCTCTCAGCGTGTTGGCTCAGTGTGGCCAGGAAGCCCTGTTCCAGATAGAGTATGACATCACTATCATGGGTGAGACACACACACACACACCACACAATGCCAATTCTAGAGTCTGTGGGGGCCCTAGGCAAACAATCACTGGGGGCCCCTCGAACCAGCTTTTCATCACCACGTTGCGTTGCCAACATTTGTCCAGTCTTAACAAATACGTCATGCCTGCACCACTCTATTCAAAATTGGATGTGTTTTTTCCATGTGTTGGTATTGTCTGTTACCTCAGGCTGAGCTCTGCCTTTTTTTGGGTAAACTGCTCAATTTAAATGCTCATTTTAACATTAAGAATCCCTCGGTCATCACTTCTGATAGTCATTGCTTTCAAAGGCATTTTTGCCTCAAGCTGGTGTACTATTAATGTTGGTGATACAGAATGTAAAATGTAACAGAATGTTGTTCTGTCATATCACAGGAGCATCAGATCAGAGTTAAGGGCATAATAATTCATTTTGACTCTCCCACTCAGACACAGTAACGAATGCCTCCGGGCCGCTGTTGGTGGAAATAGTGAAGTCGCCGGGAGCAACGCTGGGCATCACGCTGACATCGGCCAATCATCGGAATAAGCAGGTCATCGTCATCGACCGGGTTAAACCTGGCAGCGTGGTGGACAGGTACACACGCACGCACGCACGCACGCACGCACGCACGCACGCACGCACGCACGCACGCACGCACGCACGCACGCACGCACGCACGCACACACACACACACACACACACACACACACACACACACACACACACACACACACACACACACACACACACACACACATAAACACACTCAGACACTCAAACAAACACACAGACACACAGATTTCCACATGCACCTGTCAAACTGCACCCCTGCAGTTTGACCTTGATATATTCAAGATGAGATAAATCCCAAGTCGTTAAGAGTCAATGTTCAAGGTTTGAACATAGTTTTTATTCTGCTTCTGGTTTTTAATTCTCAGGCTACAGGCAGGCTGAGTGTGGTGAAGGTCACATGAAGCCAGAAAGAAACTCCAAAATATTTTTCAGGGAAAATGTATTCTTACTGCATATGGATTCACAGCGTCATTACCCTATTCTCCTGAAACAACATTTTACATCAAACAACGCTAAAGTAGTAAAGGACAGCACTTTATGAAAGTAAATGTGATTGAAATGAGGGTTAAATGCATTAATATTAAGTCAATCTGCCTTATTTATTCATGTTAATCTTATATCATAATAGTTGTTGTTTTAAAGAGCATGTGACACGATTTTCCCCCATCATCCAAACCCATCAATTTGAGTAAATATTGTCCCCTTGAAAACCGTTACTGAACTGATTTTGGATATTTGTACTTTGATAACCGTTAATCTGCCCTTCAATGTTGACCATTTCCTGGATCTTCTCGGGGATTCTTCAAGTCCCGCCAAATTATGGGTGACGTCAATGCGGGCACAGCGCTCCAGCTGCACCGTTCAGGATCCCAGCATCTGCATGTAAACGCATGATGGCGCACACAGCAGCAAGCTCAGACAGCGATCACAGTTTAATTTTGAACGTGTCTGAGAGCTCATATGAGGCTGAAGGATCGGTTTATTTTGTATCTGTTAGAAGTTTAGGAATTAGGTGCGTCAATATCCATATTGACGCACCTAATTCCTTTTTGGGCGATCATACGGTCATGTAGCCAATGGTGGACTGGGACTAAAAATCAGCCCGGGACTCTCGACCGGCCCACTTCGGTACAACTAGTAAATTGTCAACGGGGGGAGTGGGGGATGTGCTAGTGACTTATCCGACCGGCCCACTTCGGTACCGGTCAATCGGGATTCATCCCGATGGCCAGTCCGCCACTGCACCCAGCCCAGCCCACGTAAACTGTCAACGGGGGGAGCCTCTCTGCGGGGAAACGGTGGACCTAGTGTCCCGATCGGAGTGGGAATAATAATAATAATAATAATAATAATAATAATAATAATAATAATCCGTGCATTTTATCCATTAATTTCCCCAACATTGTGGTAAAAAAAAACTTGGGGACCTCTGTGTCGCCTGTCAGCGCAACTTACATGATGCCGTTTAGATAATATAATAATAAAGGGCGGTGCCGGCTGTCAGCAAACCGATCCGGCCTTTCTGCGCGACTATCACTCAAATGCGGGACATAGTCTCAATGTGTGGGACGCGGGACAAATAATAAAAATGCTGTGTGCGGGACACAGTGCGGGACACCTGGTCAGCCTACACACACGGATCTGCCCCTCACACACACACGCTTAAAATCAAGTTGCATAAATGCTTGAGCTACGTTTTTATTATAATTACTGTGAAATCTGCCTATTATGTTTTCGTCATTATTACAACAAACACACACTTGCAACTGATAACACTGGCAATGATTTTAGATGTATTAGACTATTAAAAAAAGAAATCATGCTTCAAATAAGTGGGGGTACGGCGTACCCCCGCGTCCAACGCCCACTACACCACTGACTGCAACTACAAAAAGCTAAGGTTTGTTTTCTCATCAGGAAATGCAGACCGGCTCAAACAAAAGATTTTTAAATCATCATCCTCACCATCATTTAATGCAGGGGTCACCAAACTACGGCCCGGGGGCCGGATCTGGCCCGCCACCCCCCTTTAACCACCCCCTCTGCCCCCCACTACTTGAACCGGCCCTATGAGGCAAATCCCCAAAAGTCGTCATGGCTTATTTTTTTCAAATTGATTTTTGGAAAATAATAACATGTCTGCGTTTGGTATTTTGTTGATTTTGTTTCAGCTAAAAAAATTATATTTAGTTATAAAATAAAATGCACTATATTTGCCGAATTGTCGTCATCCGACATGATGGAGATCAAGTGAGTGACAGACAACACACACGTAGAGAACTGTCAGTGTTCAGGACAGCAAAAATGGCTAACGTTAACGTTAAACAAAAAGTTGATAGAGAGTGCAGAATTTTCAAAGAACAGTGGACCAACGACAATTTTTTTGTTCAGTATAAGGACCGTGCCGTTTGCATTATCTGTAAAGAGAGTGTGGCGGTTTTCAAGGAATATAATCTTCGTCGTCACCACGAAACCCACCACAGTGACTTTGCTAGCTTGCGAGGGCAAGCAAGAGCAGACAGAATTCGCAGAATGAAAGGTGGACTGGCAGCACAACAACAAACATTCATTCGCCAAACCCAGGTAAACCAGGCTGCTGTTCGAGCTAGCTTCAAGGTAGCTCACATACTAGCTACCCATGGGAAGCCCTTCACTGATGGGGACTTTGTTAAACAATGCATCCTTGCTGTGGCCGAGGAGGTGTGTCCCGACAAGAGAGAGGCAGTCAACGGTGTGAATCTCTCCGCGACTACTATGACCAGGCGAGTAAAAGAATTGGGGGACAACGTTTATGAGCAGCTGAACGAGAAAGCGTCACAATTCAAGTTTTTTGCTTTGGTCATGGATGAGAGCAATGATGTGCAGGACACAGCACAACTGCTCATTTTTATTCGTGGGATTAGCGAAAGCTTTGAAGTGTCTGAGGAGCTGGCAGCACTAAAAAGCCTCAAAGGAACTACAACAGGAGAGGATATTTTTGTCCAAGTGTGCAAAACAATGGAAGAGTTGGGTCTAGACTGGTGTAAATTTGCCAGCATCACTACGGATGGCGCACCTAGTATGGTTGGCCCGACAAGGGGGCTAGTAGGGCGCTTGAACAGCGAATTCGAGGAACGAGGTCTCACCCCCCCACTACAAGTCCACTGTCTGATTCACCAGCAAGCCCTATGCTGCAAAGTTTTGAAGTGGGCGTCTGTCATGAAGGTGGTTGTGCACTGTGTCAACTACATCCGAAAAAATGGTCTGAAACACAGACAGTTCCAGGCCTTCCTCTCCGAGCTTGAGTCTGCCTACGAGGATGTGCTGTACTACACAGAAATCTGGTGGTTAAGCCGAGGCAAAGTGTTGCGCCGTTTCTACGACCTGCTACCCGAAATCTACACCTTCCTGCAGTCTAAAGGTGAAACGGTACGAGAGCTGACCGAGCCAGAATGGAAATGGGACCTCGCATTTTTAACAGATGTGACTGAAATGTTGAACTACCTTAACGTGCGGCTCCAAGGCAAAGGGAAGCTAATCAGTGAACTGTATTCCCACATCAAAGCGTTCGAGGTCAAACTAGTGCTACTTGTGAGACAGGTCGAAAAGCTGGACTTTACGCATCTCCCTGCCACCCAGAGCTACTGCGCTAAGAAACCACCTGTCCCATTCCCAGTCGAAAAGTGCAAGGGTGCACTGGAAATGCTGCAGGGGAAGTTCAGTGTGCGGTTCCGTGAGCTTCATGTCAACGGTAAAGCAATACGTTTGTTCCAGAACCCCTTTGCTGCCGACATAAATGATGCCCATCCCTCTCTTCAGTTTGAACTAGCCGAGTTGCAGAATTGTGATATCCTTAAAGACGCGTTCAAGCCTGACAGTCACATTGAGTTCTATGCTTCGCTCCCAGAGGAAACCTACCCAAACATCAAACAGCATGCAATGAAGATGTCCACAGTTTTTGGCAGCACCTACATCTGTGAGCAAACCTTTTCCCGCATGAAGCAAACCAAGAATACAACAAGGAACAGACTCACAGATAAACACTTGCATCAGACCTTGAGACTGGCTACCACTAGACTGCAACCAGACATTGAACTTCTCATCAGCCAGAAGCAAACACACAGTTCACACTGATACGGTAAGCACACTGATTTTAACAATTACTGATTTTAATTGCTATAAATCTGAAATGTGAAGGCTCTTTTTAATTTGCTACATATGTTGTAAAATTATGTCACAGAGAAATGCAGACAGCAGCATGTCTTTCCATTTACTGAATATGGTGCTTCTTGTGTTCAATCCGTCATCCCTCCATGCCAGAGAAGGCACTCTGAAGTGAGGAGAGGAGATTGCTGTTGCTGACCCCATCCCAAAGACAGCACAATTCATCAACAAGTACAAATCCAGCTCACCTACATATTGGCTACTGATTTTGATTGCCATTATTCTGTATTATTGTTGTGCTTTAGTTTTGAGCCTACACTGCTCATGTCCTTTTCACCTTGACCTAAACAAAATGTTAACTGAACATGCTCACCTGGATAGGCATAAGAGTTGGCTAGTTCTATTAGCCTACTCATGTTATTATAATTTTGATGTTTTTTATTTATTTATTTATTTTATAGGCCTATTTATTTGACCTTTATTAAGTGCTGCACACAATTATTATTATTATTATTATTATTATTATTATTATTATTATTATTATTATCATTATCATCATCATCAGGCCTACCTATAATTTATAATTTTGAACTCACCTTTGCCAGTGTCAATTACCTCAACTAGGCAGATGTTTCTTACCTTGACAGCTTTGATGTTATTTTTATTAGAAAACAAATAAATGGAATATCTGTGGTATTTCAAATTAAAGCAAAGTGTGAAGACTCAATTGCTACTTTTGTAAACCACTAGTAAAGATGGTAAACAAATATGTGACAGGAATCAAGTGTTGATATAGTAGTGTGGAAGTAGTAGTGGGGATGGCTGTGCCGGGCTAGTAATCTCTTCTACACAATGAGCTGACTCGTCCCCAGCCCCCCATCACAGTCAGGAACAATAATGTGGCCCCCAGGGAAAAAAGTTTGGTGACCCCTGATTTAATGTATCATATGTTCGCCGAATTGACATAAAAGCACAAATAAATGTAGTTTCATCCACTTGAGTTTACAAAAATAATCGATTTTTTTTTATATCACATCCGACGGGAGGAAATTCAGCAGCTCTCACTACCGATTTTTAATCCTAATTTAATCATCATCTTCACCACAATCATTTATGTTTATGTTCGCCGAATTGACATGAAAGCACTGACAAATATGAATATACTGTAGTCAACTTCATTAAAACGTTATTAACGTGCCTAAACTCAGTAATTCACCATTTCTACGCATGACAACACACTTTGTCCGTGTTTGGCTCTCTCGCCGCACAGTGAAGCGTTCCCGCATTGACGTCACTTCCGGCTTCCCCCAAAACCTCAAAATGAGTCGAAGGAATTTTCCCGCGATGTTCGAAATTATTGATATTTATCGGAACGGTATCGCTTTTTCTTGTTTAAACTGACGGTTCGAGATTACTAGTAGCCCACTATTTCATTGCACAACAGTTGTTGGGTTCGTGTCACAGGCTCTTTAAGCTTGATTAGAGGCAGATGGCCTGACAAAGCTCTGTAACAAAGAGGAATGTGTGATATAAAAATGTGATATAAATATGTTTGACGACAGCAAGTAGCATTTGTTTTACCCTTCCCAATTCTGAAACCCGTGCAGTAGTCTTACATACTGTTTATGCATCAATTGCATATGTATTCAATGTATTCTCCCTCTCTTGTCCGGCAGTGGCTCAGTAGGGACTTGGACTGGGAGCTGTAGGGTCGCTGGTTCAAGTCCCCAACCAGACCTAAAAGATATGGAGTGTGGACTGCTACTTGGAGAGGTCCCAGTTCACCTCCTGCCCTGCCGTGGTGCCCTTGAGCAAGGCACCGGACATCCCCCTTCACTCCCATTGCTCCCCGGGCGGTGTGCAATAGCTGCCCACTGCTCCTAATACTAGGATGGGTTAAATGCAGAGAACACATTTCACTGTGTGTGCTGTGTGCTCTGCATGTGTGATCATTAAAGAGGGTTTCATCCCTCCCAATTCTATTCTATTCCCTCGAACACACTTTCACGCACAGACAGACAAACACATAGCCTGTTCTTTCAGCCTAATAACTAATACAGAGGGTAGCAGACAAGGTATTTCCCAGCACCTCAGTCTGGCTCTAAAATATACATTAAGCACTTGAATTCTGTGTCCGTGATGCACAAGCTCTAAAATGACCAACTGCACTGGTATACTGCATACAGAAAGATATTCAAACAGAAAAAAAACGAGGCGAAGTATTCCTGGAATGGCAAATCAACGGTATTTCCTTCTCCTGTGTTTTGTTGTGATAAGATACCGTAGTCCTTATTGTCCCTGCGTCTGTGTTGTTCCAGATGTGGAGCGTTGCATGCTGGGGATCATCTGCTCGCCATAGACGGGACGTCGACAGAACACTGTACGGTCCTGGAGGCAACACAGCTCATAGCAAGCACATCAGAACTGGTGAAACTGGAAATCCTCCCCTCCTATCAAACAAGACTGGCTGGGAAACAACACGACACAGGTGGGTCAAAAGTCTTCCAACTTTACTTATTGATGTGGGACCCTAACCCTAACCCTAACCCAGGGGTCGGCAACCCGCGGCCCACGGGCCGCATGCGGCCCTTTAAGCCCTCTGCTCTGGCTCCCTTGAGCTTAGACAAAAAATAAGAAGGAAATAAAATAAAAGTATTTGTAGGACAATTTATATTTTGTTGCATGGTTGAAAATGTTTTGTATTTTGAGGTGATACTGTGACACATAAATAAAAAAGAAAACGGTTTTAATTAGCTCAACTAAAATATGCGTCACATCCTGCTACGGTCCCGCGCGAGCGCCTTTTCCTGCGGGTGAATAACCTGACCCCCGGCTCGATGAGCGAACTATGGATAAATCAAATAAATGTACCGGAGGAACACAGGATTTAATTCTGTGTGGACAGAGTTATATGCTTTCACAGCAAGGTTTTCCGGTATGTTTGATGTGTAGAGAGAAGTTGTCAAAGGTGCTGCACTGCAGCCTTTACGTATCGAGAAACAACGGGAACAACACGGAGAGGAAGACAGCTGACGATCTTCAGTCATAATTCAATGGGGTATTTAATTTATGTCAGAAAACACTTTTTGTTATATTCCATGGAATGCTCTTAACATCCCGATAGCAATGAATATATTAAATGCTTTGACAAAAAATACATACAAAAATTAATCTCTGGAAGCCGTAGCGCTGTAAAAAGCACGACCAATCATCTGAGCCGGCCCGGCTAAAATAACTGGATGGCCTAACTGCCTGTCAGCCTGTCAGCCTTCTATCTGCGCACACATTTATCTCGTGCCCTCATTGGTCATGTGCGCGTTCGTGTATGTTGGAGGAGGGGCTCTGTGAGGAAGTCTGAAGGAAGAAGCATATTTTTTCCGGTTGTGTATTTTCAAATTCTAGCGCACTCGAGCTGGTTTCTCCATTCTTACCCACCCTACCTTTAACTATTTTTAGGGTGCAGCTATATGTCTGATTTATTTCAAAGTGGGCCCATTTTAATAAAAACAAAAATCCTTCAAATGTGCAGATGACTCCCCAAGTGCTGTGTTTAATTTATTTTAAAGTAGGCCTGTGTATTATTTTTTATTATCCTTATAGGAGTTCTTTGTTTCTTATTAGAGTTTAACAGTTTTATATAATGTAATAAATAGCCTAATAAATCCCAAAAAACTGTAGTTTTTGTCTGATATAACAATAAATACAACTTTATTAGCTATCAAGCTATGAAATAGGTTTTGTGGCTCCAGACAAAAAAATTTGGGGGAAAAAGGAGCAAAATGGCTCTTTTGGTCAAAAAGGTTGCAGACCCCTGGTCTAACCCTACAACTACAATTATAATACATAAGAATAGCATCAAACCAGTTGTGTGAGCAATGGTATACCAATCGTCACAATTTCTACAGTATAATAATAAAACCCATACATAATAATCTCCAAACTTCCTATCCAATCCAAACAACTTATATGTTGTGAAAATAGGCAATTAGCAGTACATAACTACCTGGTAAGGTTACAGGTCCCATGTCATGGCCATTTCTACTGATCATAATTCCATTGTTGAGGTCTACTAGAATAGGTTTACATTGTTCCATTTTCCAAACTCACATTGGTTTCTCATGCAGCATCTCTGTATAGTATGTGTATTCACTCTCTTTCCTAAAGATTGTTGGAGCTCCTGCCCCCCCTGTGAGCCCACTGTGCTCTGATTGGTCAGTTCCAACGTTACAGCGGAACATCAGTGATTATGTTTTACAATGGCGTTTGTTAGCAACCAGAAAATGACACCAGTAATGACAAATAGATGAGAATGTTGCGTTGGGTCTGGGTGCCGTGTTGGCGGGACGTTGCGGGGCTCGCTGCCGTGAGGAGCGGACAGTGTGAGCTGGATTAATGGTGTCGTTTCCTGGTTGCGACACCGTGAAGCTCAGCCTAAGCACACAAACACACTCACAGCCGAAGTAAAAACAATAAGTGTGGCTTGATATTGAGTAAGAAAAAGGTTGATAAACGCTGTGAGAATGGGTCTCCGGAGAGCATTTCTCCGCGATCCCAACTCGTCTATTACCAGCGTTCATGGAGCTCTATGCAAGTCAATGGGACTCCCTGATAGTTGAAAATGTACGCTAAAGGGCCCCCACTGCGTTTGATAGGGACGCCAAGGGATCCTGGTGTGTGAGGAGCTATACCCGTTACGTCACTATACCCAGGAAGAATAAATTGAGAAAGAAAAATGTCCAACGAGGCGTTCTGGGGCAGCATAGAGAGGTCTTTTCTGTGTTAAAGTTTTACTCGCTACGTGGTGTACTTTGATTGTTTGTGACTTTGCAGACCGTTTACATGCATAAAAAGCTACATAACACACAAGGGGACGGGTAATAAGTGGAAATGCAGGACATGGGACCTTTAATTGTGGTTTGGATAAAGCAAATCTATTTGTGACATTGCCAGGCATAACACAAGCACGTTAACGTATATGAAAATGTATACATTTACTGCCATTTGAACGTCATGTGTTTTTTGACACATGCACCCTCACCTCCCGCTGCCATACGCATCATTTCTGCCATCGTCCGCTGAATAATTTGCTATCATCATAATTACTACTGCTACTAGAGGTTGTGAATAATTCAAGCGTAAATATGGGCGTAATATGCTGCTGGTAAAAACACACAGCTTTTGGCCCCTTTTTAAAAGGCTCACATCACATCATTTTTTCCCTGGGATATTAACCCTTTCAACAGCTAAGGCAACCTGTTGCACATATTGGACATGTTTTATAAGGTCAACACTGAAAGCTAAATTTTTACTTTTTACTTTCATTATCACTCATTCTCATCATTACTTAGTCTCATCCACTAAAGCATTCATGTAAAATGAGAGAAATAATTAGTGAAACAAAGTAAGAGCCGCAGCAGGTGGCTGTTGACTCTGGTGAACTAGCAAACACATGATGCTGCCCATCTATCATCCTCACCGTCGTCTCACATCGGCTTGTTGTTTAATATTTCAGCAGCCATTTGTTGATTTTGTGGCACTTTAATTCGTTTTTTTACAATAGTAGATGGATTTTGCATACAAATTTGTGATGAATCATAAAGTCATGAATAACAAAAACAAGAACATTTGGATCTGGGAATCCGCAAAAAATTATTCTTGGCATAAACAATTTTTCCACTTTTTTCAGGGTGTGGTAATTTGTTGAGTTATACCTTAACTGCATGTTGTAATGAGTCTGTACTGAACCCATCTGTTTATATGTTTAGAGTTAGTACAACTTTACATTAAAGCCATTTTATTTATATTAGGGCTGTCAAACGATTACAATTTTTAATCAGATTAATCACAGCTTAAAAATTAATTAATCATGATTAATCACCATTCGAACTATGTCCAAAATATGCCATTTCTTTATATTTATTCTGTATATTGTTGTGGGAATGGAAAGATAAATGAAAGAAGGGGATATATCCATTTAACATACGTTTATTGTAACATTTTTCTGTGTGTCAAAATGAAAGACAGCCCACACACCTATCAATCATCAAACCGTGGGGTCTTAATTCATTACTTGTTGATTTCCATCAACGGGGGAGTACTTCAGGAAAGTCGACGGGGGGGTTGGGGCTAGTGGAGTACTTCGTGACCACAGAGTGTGAACGTTGTGATCAGCTGTTTTAGCGCAGTTCTCCAGTGAAGGGGGGGAGTCTCCCTCCGCAGCCGGTTGGCGTAGTTTTGGCACAATAGGCTAGTTGCACAAGATGGCGTCTATCAACTTCCGGTTCATTGAGTGTGCGGTTGTAAACTTCCGGTCTACGAGTGGTTGAGCGGGTAGATAGCGATATACATACGATAGATAGAGAGAGAGATAGATAGATATACTGAACAAAAATATAAATGAAACACTTTTGTTTTTGCTCCCATTTTTCATGAGATGAACTGAAAGATCTAGACACCACTTTTTCTATATACAGAAAATAACAATTTCTCTCAAATATTGACGCCATCTTGTTCACAGAGCCTATTCCATTGTACAGACCGACGGTAACAGCAGCCCTGTCTGTGCACACGGAGACCGACCCTGTCGTCCGGTGATCTAACCGCCTTCTGGAAAAGCTTCACAAGTACGTCGGTACGCAAATGCGCTTTGTGACACAAGTGACGGTACGCATTTCAGATTACGCACATAACCTGCGTACCAGTTATGTGCACCCCTGTACTTCAGCAAAAGTATTCTCCGTCGGGACTTCCTGCAACAACACCATGCCGTTATCTTTATTCTGATTGGCCAGAAGACATTATCAAAGATGTTCTATTGAGAAGACGATCACTACGTGACAAAAGTTTTCAAAACCGTTTCTGGTCTTCGGTATTTCCAGACAAGTTGTTACTGAAATCAATCTTATTAACTGCTGTCTGTGCAATTCTCGGCGCGAGTTTATTTTGCTTACTTTAACATCATTTTTCATGGTGGGGCTAAGCCATTTCTTGGTATGGGTGTAGCCTACCCCACCCTGGCGCTGCCACTGGTGGGATGTATGGGGCGGGCCATTCTGCAAATGCGTTAAATATTTTAACGCAATTAATTCAAAAAATGAATTACCGCCATTAGCGCGATACTTTTGACAGCATTAATTTATATGCTTCGTCAAAATGTTGTCCTGAAGTGACCTTTAAAATTGATTCAAATTGTTGAATTTTGTCTGTGGTTTCGCAACCTGGCAGTCTACATTTTTTCATACTGTAGGTATAAATACTCTGAGAAATGACCTGCAAGGGACAATAAGGAATTTTAAAGTTATATTACAGAAATGTCGAGGAGATTTCCAAGTGTTCCTGTGGTGATCGGGTGTTCAATGCAGACCTGACATGATCAACTGAATGAAACAAGAAATCAGAGAGCCATCATGGCATGAATAAAACAAGTGATTATCCTTCAATCACTCACAAACACATTAGAGTCTGGACCACTTTCAAACAGATGGTGTGTGTTTAGTCATGTTGCCAAATTCAAATTTATGTTGATGTTGTTCTTTTACACCTTGTGTTGTCCTCCACCACAGCTGTTTGATGCTGCTGTGTCAGACGTGTGATGGAGCAGTTCTGTGGTGACTACTTTTACACTCTGCTATGTATCTGAAATATCTGAAATGATTTAGAAGAACGCTGTGTGAATGTGTGTGGGTCATATTCATTGTTCCACCTCCTGTCAAGAAGTCAGCATTGTGTGAAAGAGCATTCGATTAATAATAAAATTGCATTGTTTGTTCTGCAGTTGGTAGAGCAACATAAAGTTTGTAAAGCTTGTGTTTTCTCGCACCATATAATGGACACAGGAAGTTGCGCAAGATGGGCAATATGTCAATTTCAGCCCTACACACTCTATTCAATTAGTAATGTTCACTTTGCATCCGGTCAATCACAGCAAAACCAGCATTCGGCCATTACCCCTAATTGCATGCAAGGTTGGGAGGGTCACTTTAAATATATATTGCTAGTGAGCTGTAAAAAAAAAGAGTAATCAATAACTGAATCTGAGTATCATAATGCAAAAGTAAATCAACCCCATTCATTTCTGTTATTTATGGATTACCTCAATGTCAAATGCAATGCAAATAAATACAATAGAAAATACATATAAATAAGATGTATTGTGACAGAACAATGTTACCATAGAAAAGAAGAAACCAAGATATTTAAAGTAGGATCAAGAATGTTTTTATTGATAGGAAAATCTGTCTTTCATTCAGCATATCCAGGCAGTATATACACCAACACTGAAACACATGAGCACATACTACAGTTTAAAAAAGCAGAACTAAAATCTGAGCTGACAGAAAATGCTCAGTTTTGGTTTAATACACACAGTTAAGATCACACACACTAATTTATGAACATATAGGTTCACCTGCTGAATTAAAAACAGAACAAATTAAGCAAAGAAAGTGAAAACCATAAAGCAGATTCAGGCAGTAGGCACTTAGAGTATGAGCCTACAGAATAGTACAGCTTATGTTTAGTTTATGTCTGTAACAGTTCTCAAGTAACATAAAACCTTTCTCCCAGTCTTTTTGGATAAACGTGGACCTTCAAATAGGGCATTAGGGTAAAAACCACATCAAAGACGTTCACCATTTTAAGTCAATCTACGCACATTTAACGGATCAAAAAAGAAGAGAAGCGACCAACCCAGGTGACATTCTATCCACCCCCCTCTCTCACGAAACAGTTTTTGGGTAATTAGTTGAAGGGGTGTTTCTTCACCCGTCGCCAAGTGTTGGCATTTCATCTGCAGGAGAATTAGTGCCAGTGGATTTATAAGGAAATGCTGATTATCCCAGGTTACCGCCTCACAGCTGAGGGGTTTAAGTTTGACACACATACAGTGACAGCAGTACACACATACAAACACATATACTGTACATATCTTCACCCACATGTAGAACCTGGGATGAAGCCGCCAGTATTGTAGAAACGTTCGTCAGACAAATGTAAATGAATCCCTTTATTCTTTCTCTTTTGCACACCTTTTACCTTTAGTTTCAATGTTAGTGAGAACATCTGTGTGTTTCTTAACTGACACTTGTGAGCGGTTGAAAAAGAGAGATTGATATGCATGTAGAGATGATGAATTCTAGACAGAAATAAACTTGAAACCTCTGACTGAGCTCGACTTTCTATAGATTTTTAGTGGGGCAGCGTTTCATCTCAGCATGAAAACGGCAAGTTGAAAGGAGAAGTGACGGATGTGTGTGACAGGGAGAGTAAAGGCAGGATGGTTTTAAATGAAAGTCATTGCACCTCTCCTGCATGCTGTCAGATGCTGCTTACAACATCCTCTCATGGTTTCCTCTCTTCCTCTACTCTTTTTTGTCTTCCTTCTACGTCCTTTCAACTTATCTTCTGTTTATCTCCTAATTGTCCCTCTTTTCTCAACTTCCCCCCATTTAATTTACTAATTTTTCCTCTTTTTATCTCTCCTACCAATTTATTTCATTTTATTCTACGTTAAAGGAACACAAAACTTTACAAAGTACTGGAAGCTACACACACACACACACACACAATTTGTATTGTATTATTATATGAGAGAGGTTCCAGGTTGAATTGAGGCGAATATTTGTAATGTTCAGAGGTTGTTGTGTTTAATATTCATGAGGATATTTGTCATTGTTCAAATGGGACATCACACACACACACACACACACACACACACACACACACACACACACACACACACACACACACACACACACACACACACACACACACACACACACACACACACACACACACACACACACACACACACACACACACAGTGAAGTAAAAGTTGCAGTATTGTAAACTATTAAAAGTAATGTATTCACAGAGAACATGTTCTGCTCATTTTTAGGTTCACATTTATATTTAGTGTCGCTCCTGTGCTTTAATGTTCAAAAAGCTCTTTATTTTGATCATACTGCCGGTGCTGTATACTGTACTCTACCTCTTTTCACCCTCTGTCTGAAACCAGAGCCCAATCTGCTCTGATTGGTTAGCTGGCTTTTGGTTAGCTGGCCAGCTCTGCTGTGATTGGTCTATTGCTAAGAGTTGTGTCTGAAAAGCCCCTCCCTTTAGCATATCACTCTCAATGTAAAACATAAGAATGTATCACATTTGCAACGTTTTATAGTGAATGGCCTCAATTTGAAAATTAGCTAA
This sequence comes from Notothenia rossii, assembly GCF_949606895.1. NCBI lineage: Eukaryota > Metazoa > Chordata > Actinopteri > Perciformes > Nototheniidae > Notothenia > Notothenia rossii. Next base: position 56,402,109 of record NC_136903.1, on the reverse strand, counting down.
AAGGCACGTTGTACATTTAAACTGATCATCTTTTGCTGGGTGATTTCAGTTGAAAATAACCCTGCTATTTAATTAGAACAGTCACTGGGCACATTGACAAGTTACTTAATATTAGAAAGTTGGCAAAAGTAAGTTAAAGTTTGACAGTTTGGATAGTTTAACCTATAATGATATGCCAATGTTTATTTATCAGTTTATTTATATGTATTTTGAAAATAACTAGAATTTTGAAATAAAGGGAGTGGAGTCAAAATTAAAATACTGGCTTCTAAAATAAAGTGAACTAAAAGTATAAAGTAGCATGAAATGAAATACTCAGCTAAGGCAAAATTACCTCAATATTGTACATCACTATATTCCAGCACTGTGTGTATGTGCAGCCATTTCCTGTGAGCAGATATGTCCCTACAGTTTGTTTGGCTGCAAGACATTATTTATTCCCAGTGAGGGGAATGTTTTAACATTTCTCAGATCTCACCCAGAGACAACCCAAGGCTTCTGCTCCTCAGACCTCCTGCCAAACGATTGCTTTAGATAAGATGACTGTCACATGGAGGAAACAAAGGCTCTGCGGGATGGATGTGACAGCACAGGGCAGCTTAGGATCTACTTCAGAGCGGAGATATGTGTGATGTGAGGAATTACACATGAAGTTGTGTAGGTTTCCAGAGTTTAGCTTTAATTGTAAGCAAATGCTCACAGTGCAGTTTCCCAAGAATATACTCTCCCAGAGATCTGAGGAAAAGGGACTTCAGCAGATGGTACCAGCATTTCTGTTTGATTTAATTTCTTTATCAGCTTGTATTTTGTAGACACTGTGTTGTTAATCTTATTATCGTTCCACAGAAGTAGACGTTTCCATATGATATACTAATTAACAACAGACTTCCAGTTAGTATTTTTTGGGAAATACTGGCAGGTGTTGAATATACTCACTTGCTCTCTTCACTGAACTGGCATCTGTGAGAGTGTGTTACAGGTGTCTATTTTTCTTAGAACATTTGGGGTAAATAAATAACTATGAACACAGCCTGTCACACCATACATAGTATGATCCTACCATACCTGACTGTCCAAGGCTAATGTAAATTACTTCTTATCAAAAACATTCCAAGTGTGAACATTCTTGAAAAGCTCTTAGGCCTGACAGCACCACCATGGAAATTAAACAAGGTGTGTTTTAATTAAAGAGAAGGAACATAACCTTATCTATCTGAAATCAGTCACAGTACCATATGCTTCCTTAGCTGACACTTAGCATACAGATGTAGCACCTCATTTCGAAAGCCCCTACCGATGTGGGCCCGTGATCGGCACGGGTGGGCCCTCGCTGAAATGAAACGTCTGAATGAAACGGCAGCTCTCATGTGATCAGCTGTGTCTGACTCTCTTTGTTTACACACCTTATGGCCAGTGTTGGGTGTAACGCGTTACAAAAGTAACGGAGTTACAGTAATATATTACTTTTTGCTGTAACGAAGTAATGTAACGCATTACTAATGAAATGTGGGTAATATATTACCCGTTACAATGCTCAGTAACGCAGTTACAACACATTTTAACCCGAAATTAAATGGTGTTTTGTTTTTTAAGAATGTACTAACATAGCGAGACATTCCGACACTGGACAAATTGTGCGGGTAGATTAGTAAACCTGGTGTTTACCCTTCAGGCTTCGCGTCGAGATCTTCGGGGAAGTTGAACGTTATGCAACCATTCAAAAAAGAGAACGTAGCGAAAAATACTAACAACAAATTGTGTCAGGTGCGCGTGACCTGCTCCGCTGCGCGTGCATCATTTCGAAAGTGCTTCCACAGCAGTGACACACATCTGATCTGTGGATAATCATTTATACGAAAATGGTTAAAGCAACCATCACTAAACGCCAGCAACACTGCATCTACTGCAGACAGTAGCAACAGGTCAGATGTGGACATCACGTTACCCTCCGTTGTGGACACTAGCTTACTCCCGCCTGACTCGCCGGCCCCGGAGCAGCAGTCTTCGTCGCCCGAAACTACGCCGCCCCTCTGCGGCCCGCAGGTGCCAGGTATATCTAAACAACTACCCGCTTGTACAGTGGGGTAAGGCGGTCATTTTGCAGCTTGTGGTATAAAAATAGACAATGGCTAAAATATTCATGTGAAAATAGTACCATATTCTGACATGCCTTTAGAAATGTTGGGTCAAAAATAATGCATACAATAGCACAGATGCCTTCACCACGAATGGCTAAAAAAATATCTCATATCCCAAGCTTATTATCAACGAGCTGATGTTGCAGCTGAAATGTTCTCCAGGTCACAAATTCAACCTCACATGATGATGTGATACCAGTTTTCAAGCACAGTAAATATTCTCTTCCCAGCGTATATGATGGGACCAAGGTGATGATGTAGTAGGCTACATGGTTTTAAAAATACTTTTGCCTTTCAATGTTTGCCATTTCAAACCATGAGCATGGTTTAAATAATATTTGCCTTGATTTACAATATGTTAACCTTCATTATAGTCCTTGACAGCGGTCTGTACTGCTGTATTAACAACGTGTCACATGTTAAGAATTTACAATCAGAATCGAGTATTCAACTAAGCCCTGTAATACAAGTTGTTAGTAGCCTTAAGGGCCTACACAGTTGTTATGCTATACCACATTGCCCTTCACTGGATGCATAATGAGCTGCACTAAACTACATTTTAGCATTTAAAATACCTAGCTATTCTTTTGCGGTTATTTTGGTGAAAGTAACTAAAAAGTAACTAAAGTAGTGTAACTCATTACATTTCAGAGACAGTAATATTGTAATGTAACTTATTACTTTCAAAAGAGAGTAATAAGTAATATGTAATATATTACATTTTGGAAGTAACTTGCCCAACACTGCTTATGGCCCATCAGCCACAGCTTCCCCCCCCCCTCGATCTTCTCCAGCAGTAAAGTTAACTGTAGGTTTGCATATTTATGCAGTGATCTGTCTCTTCCCGCAGACAGCTGATTGCTGTCAGACCGAACCATGGCTGTAAAGTGGTGTCTAGTTCCCCCTCGACACATACTGATCCTTTTGTTTTGTCCATGTCAGATTGGCTTAGACCTTTCGAGACTGCAAACATTTTTAAACAAACAAACATTGACCATACTGTTCACCAGCCCCCACCCCCCTCTGAGTGACAATCTTAAGTTAGCTGTCTTTGTGTATTGCAACCAGGGAGTGCAGTGATGGACGCTGCCACAATGGAACTCATATGAAATAAACAGCCGATTCCTCACACACACAGTAGCCTGTTGTTTCTATGCATAAAATAGTGAGAAATATGCCTCTGGTTAATTATTATATAACTTGTTTTCTCCATAAAAGCTGGTGGGTTGAAAGCAATACGGGAGGTGAAAATAACTAACAGAATAATTGTGATGCTGTGGCTTTATCTGAAAACTGACAGCATAATTGCATTTATGGCCGGTGCCGGGACACACATATTTATTTAGATGTGTTTTAAACAAGTTTAAATAAAAGGCTGGAGTGTTTCTTGCTCTGCCAGGTACAACAAGTGGGAGCGCGGTGCAAAGTATCTAGATAGAATACGGCTGTAAGGTTTTAGCGATAGTATCCTGTTAGCTGTTGTGTTTTAGTGTTTCGTATATCTGTCTTTTGATGTTAATTACTCTACTCTCTCTCTCCAGGTGTCGGCACCTCCTGTCCGTGTGGCACCTGCTAGAGTGATTGTTGTTCCCACCTCTGATTGTGTCCACCTGTGCCCCATTGACTAATGTGTATATTTAGTCCTTCTCTCCCTTTGTCTGGTGTCGGTTCGTCTTGAGATGTCGTTATCTCTATGCCTGTTTACCAGAGACTCATGTTACATTACCTAGTTGAACCTAGTGATTATATGGAGAATCCTAGTAGAGCCTAGGAGTCATTATTGATAGCTTTGGTTTTCTTAACAATAAAGAAGATTACCAAGCAATGGAATTGAGCATCTGAGTTCTTACGAGGCCATCGTATCAACGGCGCTGGGTTTACAGTAATTGTTATTCTTATTATACATCAATGTAGTCCGCTGTATAGAAAACTGTAGTTCGCATCATAAATACGTCGATAGTGTAGGTGCAGTCGGATTCTCAAAGCACTGCAGTCTCTTCTCCTAAATCCTTTTGAATTCTCCTATCCACTATTCATTAACCCTGAAAGGGTCTGTCGGCCATCATCGGTGTGACAAAGCTCTACTATCCCCCCTCTGTTAACAAGAGATAGTAGCCTATAGCCGCGTTAACACCAAGTACTGTGCCGGCACTTAGTGCCCCGGCACTTATTACCCCAGGGCACTAAGTACAGATCGCATTCACACCGGAATAAGTTCCCTGAGGAAAGATTACGCAAATGAGCCGCTGACTTCACTTCATCTTCTTCTGCTTTGGGTTTACTGGCAGGCCGCAAAACACTTCACGGCGTATACTGCCACCCGAAGTCCCCGGCGGAAGTCCCCAGAGTTGGGGACTGGCTTCAGTAGAAGCTGCTGGGACTCCCAGCAGCTTCTACTGAAGCCTTCCGAGTAAATTGCCAGAAACGCCAACACCTCCTCATCTCCACCGCTCCCATGTTTTATTTTGTGTTGCCATAAGTTAGTCTCTCTGCGTTTGTGCGCTGGGCGAATGCTAATGCTAATAATGCTAATGCGAGGATAATAAAATGGCGGCTCTACAAAACATTTCAGAGTTTTACGGGGCGTGGTTTGCAATTCCCCCAGCCAATCAGAACTGGGGCACTTTTTTCCACCAGGAAAGTACCATCTCTCAGCAGGAACTAAAAATGGGTACGCTTGTTGTTGTTAATGCGACATAAGGGGTACTAACGGAACTAAACACGAAAAGTACGGGGAAAACGCGGTGTGAACGCGGCTTATGTTGCGGACTCTCTTTCTTTCAAATAATTGCCCATCGGAATGTGACAAAAGGGAGATGGATGGGAGACTTTTGACTTTCGTCACATTCCGATGGACAATTGGAATTACACGCAGGGCAGCATTGCCGGTCTGAAAGGGTCTCTGGAAATATCAAACATTTCATTAAAGTTTTAAAAACAATGACAGGTTAAAAGCAGAATGGAAGAAGTATTTCGACTATTTACCTAGGTAAAAATATGTGTTAGAAGTAAATGTCCTGCATTCAAAACTGTCAATTGCCCAAGTGAAAAGTATTAACATCTGAAAGTAAAATTAATCATTATGTTATTAGTATTAAATATATATAAGTATTTGTACAACTTATATTTAGAAATACTAATAATGTGTTCATCCATTCAATGTAGCATCTGCTATAATGGGGTTAATGTATGATATTACTTAATAATACAACACATTACTGTATAATTAGACCCTCCAGAAAAACGCGGGCAAAAATCCTTGACTATGCGGGCTAAATTCCTTGATTATGCGGGCTAAAATCCTTGATTATGCGATTAAACATGCAGGGTTTTTATGTGATTTTATGCGGTGAAACTGCTGGAAGTTGCGAAATATGCTATATGCGGGAAAAAATTATAGATTTTTTTTTAAATATTGGGCTGTTATTTATTCTCTCTCACACACAACCTGCCACTAACGTTAAACCCCTTTACTATTCAATTAAACACATTCAATGTTTATTTATTGTAAAAGCAATTGGGCTATTTTAATCTCACACACACACACACACACACACACACACCCCCCCCCCCCCCCCCCCCCCACACACACACACACACACACACACACACACACACACACACACACACACACACACACACACACACACACACACACACACACACACACACACACCACACACACACACACACACACACACACACACACACACACACACACACACACACACACACACACACACACACACACACACTTCTCCGCCTCATTCTGTTTTCATTTACTCGTTCGTTCTCTGACCAGCTTCAATCTTGTAGGCTACTCACCTTAATTCTTGTAGCCCTCGAAAGGGTTTTGGAGGTTGATGCCTCGGTGAATGTGAGTTGTTTGGCTTTCTTGTCCGCACCAGCAGAAAGCATTTTCGAATGTTTGAATGAATCAAAGTGGGTCGTCACCGTCGATTTTCTCTTTTGCTCCAACACACAGTTGCACGGGGTGCAGAATAGTTTCCCCCCACTTTTTGCCCGGTCTTTAGTAGAAATGTTCGTCGGTAAATGAGATGGATTAGATATTTTCATCGTGGTGTTTTCTCTATCGTGTGAGCTCCACACGTTCACTCTATACAGTGTTGTTTACATTCTGTGATGCGCGAGCTGATGACGTCACGTCAAGACGAGTTAACTTGTTTTTCCTCAACTTTGTGTGGAAAAATGCGGGGATTATGCGGCCTTTTGATAAATATGCGGCTTTTTAAAAATCTGCGCCATTTTGCTGATTATGCGTTAAATTCTGCGATCGCAGAATCGCGTTTTTCTGGAGGGTCTATATAATACTGGATAATGTATGAGTTGATTTACTTTGATCTACTGTACTGTGTAAAAACACCACAACAATATTACAAAAGATATAAAGCGTATTAATGCAAACTATTGTAAAGGTAAAAGTATGAGCATAAAAAATAAAGAAGTGTAAACATTTACATTATTATTATGATTATTTAATATATAAAGACTATATATTATTGAATTACAATTAAGATAATAAGATTAGATATACTTTATTTGATCTAAAATATTGATGTTTTTTCGCCTGTGAAAACCATAACAAATAAGTGATTAAATGCTACAGTATTCAACAAATACAACTGCAGAGCTGCAAACATTGCAAACAAACTAAGGTCTACAACACCCAGTTGTCTTTGTGTATTTGTGAATGAAGCGCAATCTCATGGTTAAATCCTGAAATGAACAAAGGGGGAAATTTGGCATCGCCCTCTTAGGAAATAGTGGGAGGGCTTTAATCTCCCAGCCACTGCGATCGCTGGGTTTTTGGTTGGAATCCGCTGGGTGGAATCCTATCTGGAGTGCTACATCTGTAATTAGGTTGTTACTGCTGTCCCAGGCATTGGTTTATATTATTTTTGCATGGAAGTAGAAGCCAAAGTTGTGATCACATTATATTATTTAAAGAAAGCTCAGCTTTCATGCCTAAAGTGACACACCAAACATGTTTGTAACTAACAAATGTTAAGATTGACACAGTTTACAGTAGTGTTAAGCTGTCCTACTGATCGGCAGGTAATGGCAGTAAGGCACAAAAACCGCAAGACTACACTTGCAACAATGATGTTAGCTAAACAATACAGGAATGGGTATTGATTCAGCATTATTATTATTATTCACAGGATTTACAATAGCCTATGATTTGGTGAGAAACTCCTGATGTAAAACATGTTTTTTGTCAACAAAATAGAAAATTGGGCACCTTCAAAGTTTTAACACCAAGGTTCAAGGTTGGTGTCCAGGGAATTATTGTCCTCACAAGTAACCAAATCATTTTTGTGTGATCCAGTGAAGGTTCAGAAGTCGGACCACCCCCACTCCTGGGACCCCTGTGTGAACTTCAGTCATACTTTAAACTCCAGTCTCTGCAACACAAGTGCTACCCTCAACAAGTCGTGGACCGCCTCGAATAATAACACCATCAACAGCCTCGACTACTGCAAGTGTAAGAACGCAGGCAAAGTTAATAAGCCAACATCCCCGTTTCTCAAATATATATATTATATAGTATATTCGGTTGTGGTTTTATTTAACTTTCACTACTTCTAGCTAAAGTTGTTACTTATTTAAAGAAAACTACTTACATTATGCCAAAGATTTAGATTTAACAACCTTGCTTGCTAAGCCAAGATGTTATATGGAAGAATACTGAAGTAACTGCTTTACATGATAATGGGCTGAAACGCTTGAAGTTGCCTCAACACATTTTCTATTTCAGAGAGGTTATAGTCTTTTTCTTTTTCAGCTCTAGTATCGGCCAGTTTCTCTCCCGGCTCTACAACAACATCGGGCCCCAGTAGCCAGAGCTCCAGCACCTTGCCAAGGCCTACAGTTCCCATGAGTCCACGTAACTCGCTGCTTAAACGACGGCAGAGAAAGAAAGAGCACAAAAGCTCCTGTGAGTCCTTTTGTCTGTTTTTACAATAATATCATTTTCTGAAGGGAAATTAATATAAAATATCACTGTTGTGTGTGTTCAGTGTCCCTGGCGTCCAGTTCAGTAGGTCCCGGTGGTCAGGTGGTTCATGTGGAGACCAGTGAGGTTGTCCTAACAGGCGACCCACTCAACGGCTTCGGTGTCCAGCTGCAGGGAGGAATATTTGCCACCGAAACGCTTTCTGCACCCCCACTCATCCGATTCATAGAGCCCGACAGCTCTGCAGAGAGGTGAGCACATGCGTTCATGCATGACTAAACAAATGTGTGTAGTCTGTGATGTACAGCCTTCCTAACAAAAATATCTAATTCTAGTTGTTCTGCCCTTACAGCGCGTATCCTTTTGCGTCGCTAGACAGCTACGCATTTAAAAGTCCTCCAATAAAGGTCCAAGGTTTGCTTTCTTGACTTTACTGTAGATGTATTTGACTTTCTAAAACTGTAACAATACAGAAATAAAACACATATAAGTATGCAGGCTTTACATAACATATAAGTAGCACTGTAAAAACGACACACATACTACTATTAAAGGAATTAGCTATCATTAGCATCACTATTAGCTAGAAATAGCACAGATCACAATTAGCTAAATTAGCACACATTAAACTAGCTTCAGACCAAAAGGTACAAACTTCAAAAATTCTGCACGTAACACATCCAAATTGCACATTAATAACTCAAAGACAAATAGTCTCCAAGGCTCAAGAATCACAGACACGAACACAGTTTACATGGCGTCTCTGCTCCATGTGTTGATCTCCGTGCTCCGTTTACAAAGATCCTCGCAAAGCAGAGAGCGCTCACTCTGACACGCCCGAGCAAACCAACACAACCAAGGAGCGCTCACTCACCCAACTCTATAAGCATAGAAATAGGCAGCACACAAGTTAATTTTAATGTCATAGTCCAACAGAGATTTGCAGGAATTAGTCCTTAACCTGGTAATAAGTGAGCATTTCAGCATGTCCAGGTTGCCTTGTAAGAAGGTCATTGGTTTTTCGTTAAATTCTTGATTGCGGATGTTGTGGTTAATAAAAGCTTATGAGATGTGTGTATTTTGTTCTGCAATATTAAATATGAAGTTACTCCACTGGTGAACATTCAGAGCTTTTATGTGTTTTAAAAAATGGCGGTTGTTAAAAGTGTCTAAATAAGACGACTAAACGTCATCATACTGAACATTAGCCACCTTTAGCTTAGCGAAGGGAGCCGTGAAGTCATGTGACCCTGATGTGATTCCTTTATAGCCAGATGTTAGCTTTAGTTCAATTTGTATAAAGAGTTAATATGAGCAGACTATCCCGCTGGATAAAAAGTGTAAGCATCATAAACGCATGTGCAACAGATGTTGTTTTCTGCAATATTCTAAAATGTCATGGAAATATCCCATTACCTTGGGTTTTATGGTTGGGATAATACGTTTAAACTATAACTTCACAAATGTATTACTTTATTATTACTCAATTTACAACAATTTGAAAGGTTTATAATAGATAAAGGTAAACATTATTGACACAGTAGCTTAAACATTGTTGATGTTGTTAGTGTTAATATGGTATCCAATATATTATATGAGGCTATTTTTTGATAGGTTCTCTTCCCTGCAACATTGGCTGTATTTTACAATTAGGGCTGTCAGTCGATTAAAATATTTGATCGCGATTAATCGCATGATTGTCCATAGTTAATCGTGATTAATCGCACATTTTGTATCTGTTCTAAATGTACCTTAGAGGGATATTTTTCAAGTTTGTAATACTCTTATCAACATATGAGTGGACAAATATGCTTTATGCAAATGTTTGTTTATTATCTTTTGAACAATGACAGATATTCTCATGAATATTAAACACAACAACCTCTGAACATTACAAATATTCAACCCAGTCTCATGGCATTTTGTGCTCACCAACACGATTTCCCCCTTTTTTTTCGTGTTGCACAGAACGATTTTAAAAGCAATTTATTTCTATTGGTAGTTTCACAGCATTACGTGTTAGAGGAAGACCAGAAGCTGTGTGGTCCATAAAACATGTTCTTACTCAATATCAAGCCACAATTATTGCTTTTATTTTAAATCGTATAATTTCTGATTTTTGTTTCCGTCTGTGAGGAAAATAAATGGGGCTCAGAGCCTCAGAATAATGAAATCTGTATTTTTTTAATCTTTTTTTCCTTCTAATTTGTTATTCTTTTCAAAATAACACACTCTTATTTACTCACCAATAACACACAATTATCCTTGTTTTTATTTATTTGTTTAATTCCATAATCTCTGGCTTTTTTGGCGTCCGTCAGGAACTGAATTTCAAAATAAAAATAACCGGAAACAGATGTAGGCATTTCGAGCGATTACCCAAGATCCTCAGCTATGGTTTAAGCTCGCTGATTGGATGTTTTAGCCGCAATGCATGTTGGGATTTGGTGTTTATATGATATGAAATCGGAAAAACATTTAAAAAGAATAAAATAATACTTAATTCCGAGTGTTCTTGCTTTTTTCTTTGAAAGTCATCACATAACGGCATTTTAATACACGGTTTGGCTGCATTACATATTACAGATCTGCCGTAGTTCTCTATTAATAGAGCTCTGATGAGATGACCTTTGGAAAAACTGGAAGAAATGCCGCCGAAACTGAATACTTGACATGGATCATATATATATCAACAATTAAACAACATCTTCAATTTCTCTTCAGACAATACGTCTTCTTGCACTATCAACACTAATTCGGCTGACTTTTACATTTGATCTAATTCATAGATAGGTTATATTTACACCATAACTGTGCACAGCTGATATAAAAGGACTTGTAATTTTTAAAGATATTACTGATTTTCTCTGAATATAAGAATGTAAATGCTGAGTCTGAAATAATATAGTAATATGCTGTAAAATTATGTGAAAGCATGAACAAAACTACACATCTTCAGATGTTGTACATACCTAAGTGTCCTAAACTAATAATACAAAGTTATTATGGCTGTGTGTACCTTGTGTGCACCGCCTAGTGGTTAAAGCACATTATTGAATTATTGTTTTTATGTGTTATATTTGATTATAAAAATATTAAGAGTACATACTTTCATAGGGGGAAAGTAGACGGTCAATGATAGCAATATAGAATATAAAAAATCAAGAAGATACTGTAAGTGATCTCTACAATAAAACAGTTTAGTGCAGGATGTACAAAGATATTAATAGGAGGAGGTGCAAAGCAGAAAAACGAATTAACCTTTATTTAAACATTAAATAATACTTTAGATTAAGGTCTTCTTTTAAATAAGAAAAAAGCTTTGGGGGTATCTACAGATAAATATTAAGCCTGACAAAGTACTTAACGTCTAATATATTGCTTTCCTGCAATGTTAACTATGTTGAAGCACTTATTTTAACTGATATTATACATATGAATTATTCTCTTATGTATGTAGATAGTATAAGAAATGTGCAGCATATGACAGTTTAATGGTGGAGGTATACACACATATTGATAGATGTCTTGTAATGCGCTTTTGAGGAACCTGTGACCCAAGATTTTCATTCATTGCATACACCGTAGTTGTGTGTATGATATTTCAATAAACCTTTGAACATCTTGAAATCTTGAAAGGGATGTGCAAAATAGCCATTATACAGTCTTTAATTAACTATTAGTAGAGAATAACGAGTAATGAATATACTTTATTACTCATTTCCATTCATGTCAATTGCTGATAAATGTTTAGTCTTCTCAAGCACCAACTATCAAATATCTCTCCTGATTGTTGGCACTTGACAATCACCTTCACTGAATTTTACTCAGGTGTAACTAAAGTCTGATTTAAGGGTTGTTTATATTTCACATCATTAATCAGAATCTGCAAAGTAACTCAAATAAGTGTAGTGGAGTAAAAATACCAGGTTAACCTCTGTATTGTAGTGGAGTAGAATTACAAAGTAACAATGAGCTGTCATGTGGGTATATATTAATGCTGCGCATTATGGACACAAGTGATTTTTTTACCCATTTATTAATTATATGTTTTACATTTGATAACACCAATGTCATGGCAACTTCTAATTGTGGGGGAAACGAAAACGTTCAGTAGCGACGTCCCATAGAAAATGTTGTGAAACACAATAGCCAGCATGTGTAGTTCTGGGGGGGCGTTCAATTCCAGTTTTGGATAGTCTGGCGTGGTTTTGTTACATTTCAAACAGCTGTTTGACGATAGGTGTAACCTTGGCGAACTGCCACTCCAACATCCAATCCCGGAGCTTGAAGATTAATCACGGGGAAAGTAGTCCTAAACAATAGCTGGGGATTATGGCTAGTGTAGTGTCTTTGGCCATCCTAAACTCCTACAGGCCTACGTCTGTTTCCGGTTATTTTTATTTTGAAATTCAGTTCCTGACGGATGCCAAAAAAGCCAGAGATTATGGAAATAAACCAATAAATAAAAACAAGGATAATTATGTGTAATTCTTGAGTGTGTGTTACAGTGTGTTATTTTGAAAAGAATAACAAATTAGAAGGAAAAAAAGATTTTAAAAATAGAGATTTCAGTATCCTGAGGCTCTCAGCCCCATTTATTTTCCTCACAGACGGCAACAAAAGTCAGACATTATACGATTTAAAATAAAAACAATAATTGTGGCTTGATATTGAGTAAGAACATGTTTTTATGAACCACACAGCTTCAAGTCTTCCTATAACACGTAATGCCGTGAGACTATCAATAGAAATACATTGCTTTTAAAATCGTGCTGTGCAACACGAAGAAAAAAGGTGAAAATTGTGAGACTGGGTTGGCGCCTCAATTCAACCTGGAAGTGTGTGTGTGTGTGTGTGTGTGTGTGTGTGTGTGTGTGTGTGTGTGTGTGTGTGTGTGTGTGTGTGTGTGTGTGTGTGTGTGTGTGTGTGTGTGTGTGTGTGTGTGTGTGTGTGTGTGTGTGTGTGTGTGTGTGTGTGTGTGTGTGTGTGTGTGTGTGTTTAGAGACACTGTGATGGATCGTTTGAGCTATGTGCAACTCAAGGCATATGCTCGAACGGGAGCTGCCTGGACGCTGCAATCATGTTGCACTATCCGTGCTGAGTCTGCTGACTTTTCGTACAATGTCCCACTGTCTGGCTACCTGCATAAAGTCAAGTGCTCGGCGCAGTTGTCGGCGAAATGTCGCTCCTCTGTTTTCATTGAAACAGCTCCTTATATCCGTTAGCGTAGCTAGCTAGCACCAGATGCTAACAACAATACATGTAAGGTGTGCGCGTTCTCTCTCGCTCGCGCCACACATACACACACTCCCGGTCCTCCCGATGGCCAGTCGGTGCCTGCCGGTGAGCGTGGAAGGGTGGTCTGCCGCAAGCGGGCGGCAGGAGCGGGGCTGTCAGCTTCAGCTTGTAGATGGCATTTTAAACTCGATGCGCTCTGAAACTACGGGGCGGCCGAGGACAAAAAATACACATGCGTTAATCGTCTTAAAATAATTAGTGGCGTTAAAAAATGTTTGCGTTAACGTGTTAACTTGACAGCCCTAGTTACAATGCATTATATAGAGTAACAGTAAAATACTGACTTTAAATGCAGCATTGGAAGCTTAGCTTTCCTGTGTGTATGTCAATGTTAGAGTTTGTGTGTGTGGGTGCTGTTAGCAGTGCTCTGTTTGCCTTTGTGTCATGTGTAGGGATTTCTAAATATTGGCTTTTAAGTGTGTTTAAAATACATTTTTGGTGACACTTTAATTCATCTGTTTGTGCTCATGACTTAATTGAACTCTCTATGTATGGTTCCTCAATTATGTCCACATTGTATGTATACTGATTGATGTTCCCGTTGTATTACCAGCTTCTCTAAGTGCGGGGTGTGTTTCTTCACCCTGAGGCTGCACTCCCTCCATTAGTGCCCACGCTAACAACACTAATTAGTTAGCGTCGTTTCACCCACGCTGGAAGAATCAATAAGTCCCTTCCTTTCTGCCTGACAGGATGAAGCCGCATAAAGCCCCTTCACACCTCCCTGAATTACGTTTAAGCATAATTAATAGTCTTTAATACCACAAGTCTTTTCAGCGGTGACCAACAAGGGCAGCCATTTTGGATCATTTGCATTCTGATCCTCACCACCAAAGGTTTGTTTAAGCCAAAACTACCAGAAGACATTTGTGAGGAATCTGCAACTAATAGTGAGCATTGTGTAACACCATAATCACATGTTGCTCTTACTATAAAACTGCTGTCAGTGCTGTACAAAAAGTATGACTCAAAATGTATAGTTAACAATAAGATAGGTGTTTTGGACTGGAAAGACAATATGTTTTTAATAGTAGTTATTAAAAAAAATCTCAAACTGAATATGTAATTTTGGTAACACTTTACTACGGTAGCCCTGAAGTGCAAGTCAACAAACACTACAGCATTTTAGAAAACACCACAGCATTTCACAAAACGCTTCAACATTTCAGAAAACACCACAGCATTTCAGAAAACGCTTCAACATTTCAGAAAACACTACAGCATTTTGCAAAACGCAACAGCATTTCAGAAAACACTACAGCATATCCAGTGCTTGAATTGGAAAAAAAAAGGTGCCAGTACTCTAAATCAGCAACAAGTATTTGGCACAAAGTCATAGTATATCCTATAATGCTGGTGGGTTTGTCTCTTTACTGTATATTTTAGAAAGGCTCACTGTACTTAAACAAAATGACTCAGGGGGCATCTGAGATTAGAGGGGGTGCAGTGGTAAAGTGCTATTTTTATAAGTGGGGAGTGGACCTGACACCCTCTAGTCTAGGGGGGTCCGGGGGCATGCTCCCCCGGGAACATTTCTTTTTTAAATATTGAAGTTAGATGCATCAATCTGGTGCACTTTGAGAGCAAAATGAAGATATATGGATACCTCTCAACATCCATAATGAAACAACTGTAAACAGATTTACTTTTTCTTTATGGATATAAAAGAAAGTAAAGCTTGACTCCTACTGGCTGGTTAAATGACTCCTCGTTCCTGAGGCCACTACCAGTTTTTTGTGCCATTTTGCTGGATTTATTTGTCAATAGCGTTGCTGCACAAAGTTATAGCCCTCTAGTTTAAATCTACAACCCAAAAAGAAACATATGGAGATGGGTTACTATTTAAAAAAAATTGCAAATCTATTCGGGAACAGTGGGGCCGGGCCTCAAATCCTATAGGGGGGGCCGGGGGCATGCTCCTCCGGTAAGATTTTTTTTTAAATGTTGGACTTAAATGCATCAATCTGGTGCATTTTGAGGGGAAATAAAGAGACTACACCCATATGAAACAAAAATGTATACATTTAAATAATCATAAAATCATAAGTAAATGGCCATAACCAATAACATACAATATCCAATATGAAAAAACATTGAAACTTGTTTATTTATTTGTTTTTGGTTCATTTATAGTTGTGAGTGTGTCTGGGCTCCTGAATCGGCCTCTCCTGTCTCCCTCCTCTCCCCCCTGCTCCTCTTTGAGGCAACAGCAAAGACTAGTTTTAGCTCTCAGCAAGTTTATCTTACCTTTTTTCACCTAGTTAACATTTTGATTGTATTATTCATGCATATTTTACTAATCACTACCCCCTCAAATGGAAATATGTGTTTACATAAATGGTGACCGAACCGTTTGAGACCCACTGAGATAACTTAAACTAAGTTAACTATCTAAAGACTCAGAGAGTAATTTACCTCACCAGAGCTGTAGTTATCAGCCTCTCAGTCTGACAGCAAAGGACTTTCCCTCCAGCTTGTTGTTGAAAAAGCTCCTTGTATCCGTTAGCGCAGCTAGCTAGCACCAGATGCTAACAACAATACACGTAACCGGTGCGCGCGCTTTCCCGCTCGCTCGCGCCACACATACACCAACACACACCCTCCCGAGCTTGAATGACACACAGAGACCAATCGAGGGCATTAGTATGATCTGTATGAAAGTGGCAATGTCGGCAGGCCACGTCATGTAGACAGCCAGTCACCCTCTGTGAGGCAGAGTCAGACCCACATTTGCGCTGCGTTGCGTTTACAATATATACGTATATTGCCGGCGGGTGCCGGTACTCAGTAAAATGCCGGTACCACATGGGTAAAAATCAGAAGTACCGGTACTGCGTACCGGTGAGTACCGGCCCAATTCAAGCACTGAGCTTATCACAAAACACTTCAACATTTAAACTTAAACGGAAAGGGTATTCCTATAGGGAGAACACTTATTGTTTGTGATTCGACAGAGCCTGCCAGAGAAGCACTGCTGTGATTGGTTGTTTTTGCTGCCAGTCAAGAAATGACGCTTCGTGATTGGTCAGCACCCGACAGCGCAACATGTCCCGAAACATCAGCCGTTAGCTGTGAGCACACAGAGCTCACAGCTCCTCATATCTGTTCAGAAACTGGACAGGTACAAAACACAGACTGTCTGACACAGACAGTCTGTGTTTTGTACAGATGTAGCGATTCATTTCAGACAGTTTGAAACGCGAGGGCCGTGATTGGTAGGTGATCTGCCCTCGCTCAAGGGAAAACCTCCAGCTTGATTTGAGACCGCCCCCGTGATAGATAAATGTAATTATAATGAAGCCAGCTGCAATGGATCATTGATCCACCAGGGGGTGCAGTGGGGTTCCACACTGGAGCTCATGTGAAATAAAGTCAGATACAGTATACTGGATGTACAGCGGAACTTTGTTTAGATCAGGGGTGCCCACACTTTTTTGGCTGGTGAGCTACTTTTGAAATGACCAGCTAACCGAGGTCTACCAACCAAAAATAAAATCCCAAATTGCAAGGGTTGCTGAATAACACGTTTTATTTTTACATGGGATAACTACAATAGGGCTGCAACAAACGACTAATTTGATTATCGATTAATCTATAGAATAATGAAACGATTAATCGAATATTCAGACTACCACTGTGTGCCTTGCACAATTTCTCAAACGCTCTTATTTAGCCGTCAACTTTTAGATTTAGTTTGAGGTTGTTTTAGGCATGTGGAAACTAACAATGAAGACAATAAAGATGAATACTTGATTCAAAAATACATATATTATTAAATTAACTTAACAAATTGTGAACAAAATTAACATTGCTTTTTATTTGAATTAAATAAATAATATTTCACATCAAAAGAAACAACAATGTTTTAACAAATCTTATTAAATAATCTGATGACAGAACTGGAAACAGAATAGCTGAAACTTTAACAAAATAAATAACTCAGTTACCTCTAATCATTAACCCATGTTTGTATAATGTAGTTAACCCCGTGTGTTGCTGCTAGCATACATAACACCTGACGTGGAAACGTTACTCGTGGATGGGGCTAAAGAGCTACTAGAAAGACAGTGAAACCCGGTGCATTCCTCCGTCTGAATGTGGTGCACTTTTGCTAAATGTTTAGACAAATTGCTCGTGTTACCGCCCTTACATGCTAAACACTTTTGGTGACGAGCATTGTCCACCTCAAGACGGGTAACATGTAACCACACCTTGGAGCGCTTCTCTCCACCATCTCCTCCGTGTGTTGCTGCATGTAGCAGATGCGTGTGTGTAAACTGCCCCGCCCCCTTGCAAACAGACGGGGGAGAGAGAGATCTCTTCTGGATTGGAAAGATAGAAAATACACCGACCATAGACGCATTTGTTTGTCTTTTTGCATGTTAGAAACGAGTTGGCGACACTAAGACTAAGAGATAATGTTTGTGTAGCAATAATACATGACCTTTCTCAACTCGCTACTCGGAGGGAAGTCGCTGTCATATGCCTTGTACACTCCGATAATGCCTCTCCACGTTACCTTTCTTTTGCAGAGCGACGCTTGCTTTACAAATAGGGCAAATAACCTTTGAATGTGACATCACAAAAAAAGATTCTCCCTCCCATTCTGTGTGGAAGTGGTATGTCTTTAGCTTTTTGCTCGTTCCCGCACTCATTTTGTTGTTTGTCTCTCCCGGCACTTGACTGATTTTGTATCGCTTTGCATTCTGGGTTAACAGACTGGAAAGCAATAGGTCGCTTTTTCTGTCAATCAAGTCAACTCCTGAATTAAGTGGCAGGGAGGCCAAGGGAGGAGGGATCAAAACCTGTTTTGTCTATTTTAACGGAGCTGGATTTTTTTAAATTTATGAATGACTCGCGATCTACCAGCATTGCCCGGTCGACCGCGGTCGACGTACTGGGCACCTCTGGTTTAGATCCATATGTCACGGATATCATACTCTGTGCTAAATAAGAGACATGTAATCATTTACAAAACATCACCATGTTGTTATTTAACAAAATAATGTTGTTTAGTCGAAAAAAACGAACAGGAGGAAATGCAGCCCGGCTCTCGATTTTTAATCCTAATTTAATCATCATCTTCACCACGATCATTTATGTTTATGTTCGCCGAATTGACATGAAATCACTGACACATATGAATATACTGTATTCAACTTCATTAAAACGTTATTAACGTGCCTAAACTCAGTAATTCACAAAAAATATTTATATTTTAATGGAGCCTCGTCGGCAGATCAGGATCCCTCCGCTACGCTTTGGGATCCTCATCTGCATGACGGGTTCTATTTTCCCCATAAGGAACAAGTCGCTGCAAATTATCCCGCTTATTACATGGCCACATTCTCAACAAAGTAACGACATGACTCCCAGTATTAATTGAAATGCTTTTATGGACTTAGAATTTTTTTTTATTGATTTAAAAAATAGTTGTATGTATTGATTTAAATTGACATTCATCCGCTAAGAAAAATAGTCCGTTGTTACCGTTTTTAAACAGTCTGAATGAAACGGCAGCTCTCAGCTGTGCATTTACACAACTAATGGCCCATCAACCACAGCTCTCTCCCCCCCTCCCCCCCTGATATTTCTTCTCCAGCAGCTAAATTAACTGTAGGTTACTCTGAGTGACCATAGACTGTATGTGACAAGCTTACAGTTAGTGACGTAACAATACCATAAAAGCTGGTGGGTTGAAAGCAATACGGGAGGTAAAAATAACTACAATAATTGTGATTTATTTATTGTGACTTTTATGTTTTTAGGTATAAAATGTTATGTAATTCAGGCTTATAGTTCACTCTTCTCTAAAAGCCTTCAACAATGACAATATTGATAGTAATTTAATAAATCCTTCCAACACACATTGTAAAAAATAGCTTACTGTAAGTTAAGAAATCATTCCAATATGTACATCTTCTGATGTAACAACAATAACATTATAAATAGTAACATAGCTGAACATGGTATTGCACATTTAGCTTTGAGTGTTACTGACCTGAGATGTTTTTATTACATGAATTAAGTTGACTGAGGCTTTTTAACAGTGGCGTTTTCTCCTGGAGGCCAAGGGAAGCCAGGCTTCCCCTGTTTTTTCGGATTGTAGTTATAATTTTAATAAATAAATAAAAACACTTCGTTTAGTTTTGGAAATTCTTTGTTGTGTGTTGCTGCCGGCCCGTCTCTCCCCCATTCTCATTGAGTATTTTACAAAGAGTGAAACAGCGCCCCTCTAGATGTTATGGTGAAACAGTAGATTGCACTCTCTGTTGCGAGAGGAGGCCAGCCGAAATTTGCTTCCCTTGGTGAAAAAAAATGGAGGGATTGACCAATCAGATGAGGCTCACGTCATGACCCTGCCAACCTGTGATTGGTCAGGACCATGCCAAGGGAAGCCAGAGGCGGCTGGCTTCCCTTGCCTCGCAATCCAATCAAATCGCATCAACTTAGTGGTGCAGTGACGCGTCCCAAAAAGCGGAAGTAAGCTGCGCCCGGTTTCCCTCGACAAAATAGCAATGGGATTTCTCCATAGGATTTTGGAAAATAGCTCGAAAAAAGGTCAGTGGAAAACGAAACTGTTAGGTAAATGCACGTTTTGTTCAGTCGGATAATATCCACATGTCTACCCTACTTTTATAATTTTCGAATCATAAATCTAATCGATAGAAGATAGATAACGTCACTGCACCACTCTCACCGCAGTTAGAAAGTAGCAAGCAACTGAAGCAAGTGCAAATATGGAGGGTGGAGATTCGGAGTATTTAATCGAAAATAATTGTACTAAACTTCCGCTGCAGCAGCAACAACAAATACAATCTGATGACAGGCCAATGCCCAAACTGGAGCTGTGTACAGCGAGGAACAAAAGAGCGAACCGGTGTTACAGTATAAATTGAGTCATGACAACTGGCGACATTCTATTATTTTCGTCATAGGAATCCGGGGCGTGTACATTGAGGACCCATTGTTGACTTACCAGGAAAGAAACATCGTTTGTCGTTTACGTTCATCTTTTGCTATATCTGCCTTCCTAAAATCACTTTGCTGCACATTCAGTACTCGTATGGTTGTGGGTGAGACTCCGATATCGTGACGCTTACAGGGAGGTATCGAACATTACAAAGTAGGTGACTGTGTGGATGCCTGTTCAAAACATTGCAAACTTCAATAAATCATTTAAATTATATATTTGTGTCCGACTTTCATTTGTTCATCGTTCTTAATGTGATGTATAGTAGCTTTGATAGCTGTCCATACCTTCAGACAGCCTAAAAGTAAAACACAAGTTGTTTATTCACAGCCCGAACGCTCATCGAGATGACTGGATCAGTCATGACAATTTGTGATCAGCTCCGATTAAATTGTGATATCAATTCTGTAGCTAACCTCCAGGGAGCACGTTTATTTTATGAAATACCTGTATTCCTCTCATCACAACAAGACTCTACACTGTGCAGGAAAAACCATTACATACATGAAAATAACCTTGATGCATGGGAATTAAACACACAAACTATCTTCCGTGGCTATACTGATATGTCACAGTAACGGTAAACCACAGAAAAGTAAGTCCAGCGGGGCACAAGTTGAATACATCTAATACGGTAATTCTATTATGCCTTTAAGCCTATAGGTTTAACCCATAAGAACCCGGACCCATTTCTACTTTTGGGGAAATTAAGGGGAACGTCATTTAGACTAAATAGACACATTTCTGACAAGTAACCTCCCTAGTGTCAAATATCTGGGCTTTAATGGTAAAGTAACTCTTATTTATAACTTAATTAACAAGGATGATGTTTTGGTTTGCATTTGTTTGAACATACTATGAATTGAAGAATAAAGCATATGTTAACTAAATATAATTTAATCAGCTAAATTAACTGACCAGACCATAATCATATTTCTAATTGTGCATATATGTCACTCCGGGTTTACTGTGAATGTTTAGGGTTAAAGTCCCGATGTAACACCATGTGTCACAGCAATATTTATGGCATTTGTTTCATATCAATTTCATCAAGAAATGTTTCCACAACAGGTTAAATGTAATCAGAATCAGAATACCTTTATTCGTCCCACAGAGGGGACATTTACATTTGTTACAGCAGAAAAGAGCTGAAGACAGCTTAATGTGTAACAAATGACATGTCATGTAAGCATTTTTATTCTTAAATGGCTTGAATATTAACTTTAGCAACAAAAAACCTTTCCAAATCTAGCTAGTTCTGTCACATGTTTTAGCCTGACACATGGACATCTTGGACATGTTGTTATGGGAAGACAAAAGCAAATGACAAGGACCATGACCCCAGACTGTTCAGTGTGTGTCACTTTGGGACTTCATGAGATAAAAAAGGCTAAAGCTGTATAAGGAACTTTCCAGAACATTTAAATTTCATGTGACACCCGTGTCTAAGCAATTCTGTCTGCCTTCCGTGTTCCTGTTGTTATCCTACTTCCTCTCTGCCTTCTTCTGATGATTTATCTGTTAGTTTGTGTGTTTAATTCCCATGCATCAAGGTTATTTTCATGTATGTAATTGTTTTTCCTGCACAGTGTAGAGTCTTGTTGTGATGAGAGGGATACAGGTATTTCATAAAATAAACGTGCTCCCTGGAGGTTAGCTACAGAATTGATATCACAATTTAATCGGAGCTGATCACAAATTGTCATGACTGATCCAGTCATCTCGATGAGCGTTCGGGCTGTGAATAAACAACTTGTGTTTTACTTTTAGGCTGTCTGAAGGTATGGACAGCTATCAAAGCTACTATACATCACATTAAGAACGATGAATAAATGAAAGTCGGACACAAATATATAATTTAAATGATTTATTGAAGTTTGCAATGTTTTGAACAGGCATCCACACAGTCACCTACTTTGTAATGTTCGATACCTCCCTGTAAGCGTCACGATATCGGACTCTCACCCACAACCTCACATACGAGTACTGAATGTGCAGCAAAGTGATCTTAGGAAGGCAGATATAGCAAAAGATGAACGTAAACGACAAACGATGTTTCTTTCCTGGTAAGTCAACAATGGGTCCTCAATGTACACGCCCCGGATTCCTATGACGAAAATAATAGAATGTCGCCAGTTGTCATGACTCAACTTATACTGTAACACCGGACGTAAAACGTTAAAGGTCTCCTGATTTAGTTTGTGAATGAATGCTTATTAGAGTTTCGGCTGGAGAGTGCGTGCGGACCTGTCGATCAGATAACAGGCGTGTGTAAGTCCTGTATGATACAAATGTGTGTAAAATGATACCGGGCGCTGTAATCACTCATCTGGTTACGTTATTACATTGACCACCACTCCCCCCCCCCCACCCCCACCCCAAAAGAAAGGACGTATTATTGGCTTCCCCTAATTTTTTCCCCACGCCACGCTACTGCTTTTTAACATACAGGGATGCAAACTCATCAGGTATGAAAAAGGTGACAAGGATCCGAGCCCCCGGCTCCCCCACCCCACAGAATATCGGCTTTAAAATGAGGAATAACAGAGGATATTAGCAGAACAACTAAAGCAGCAGTGTTAATAATAACAGAAACGCCAAAGAGTCACATCTAATAGAAATATATAAAAGCATTTATTTTAAATTGTGTAGCAGTCAGTTTATAATTTTGGCAGCACTGTTGAGCATTTTGAAAATATATTTTCATGCCTCTGTGCAAGGCTTAGTCTTTCTATCTTTATAGCCACATGGTGTAAAGTAACTAAGTTCATAAACTCAACAAGTACTATACTTGGGCACAATTTTGAGATACTTGTACTTTATTTCAGTATTTCAATGTTTTTGCTATTTTGTTGTTCTACTCCACTACAGTTCAGAGGTACATGGTGTACTTCTACTCCCCTACATGTATTTAATACCTTTAGTTACTTTACAGATGTGGATGATTGATGTGAAATATAATCGTGTTAAATCAGACTTTAGTTCCACCTGGAGTAAATCCACAAGCTACCCTGCAGCATACAAAGTCATTCAAACTAGCTGCACCTTTACCAGCTTTGAGAACACTTTCATGATCAATCATTATAAAACATATCATATATATTATTCTGAAATGGACCAATCTGCACAATGACTACTTTTACTGTCGCTACTTTAACTATATTTTGATGATAATACTTTTCTACTTTTACTTGAGGAACATTTTGAATGCAGGACTTTTACTGTAACAGAGTATTCCTACACTCTGGTACTTCTACTTTTACTCAAGTAGAAGATCTGAGTACTTCTACTTTTACTCAAGTACAATACCTGAGTACTTCTCCTTTTACTCAAGTACAAGATCTGTGTACTTCTCCTTTTACTCAAGTACATGATCTGAGTACTTCTACTTTTACTCAAGTACAAGACCTGAGTAATTCTACTTTTACTCAAGTACAATATATATACTTATACCACCTCTGTTTATAGCCTATGAAAAACACTATTAGAAATAGAAGGCTAAACCTAACGTTAGCAGATAGTGACAATGTATGCGAGCTAGCTAGCTCAACGATTCCTTAAATAATATTGCCACAGAAAAACTTTTCAGTTCACATCACGCTCTGCCGCTCCGACAGGGAGCTCTGCTCTTGAACACCTGAACGGCCCGTTCTAACAGCTGTTCACCAGCGGTCCAGTCTGTGCCACAGTGACTCCGGACTTACAGTTAATATTAACGAACACACCCGTAGGTAATGTAGCTGCTGAAGCTAGACCATCATCTCGGAGCAGCAGAGCCTTATTATACATCCACCATGAGCAGAGCCGACAGGCAGGAAGACTCGAGCACACAGCTCACACTTCATTATAATATATAAAAAAAGAACACCATGCGTGTCATGATGGCACATAACAGCTCACGGCCGCAGATTACTCTGGGTCCCAGACCCCACCATACCCCAAAAATATTTTTATTGCAGATCTACATTTATCACACAAACGACCTATTTTGGATTCAAAACGGCGAATTTCGCCGAAAGGTGACAAGTTTGCATCACTGAACATAGACAGAGCACAACTGAAACATAACATCTGAGATGTAACAACATAATACACTTGTGGGGATGCAGCTTGGGATGTGAGGAGTGAGGGACACGGCTTAGAACGGGCGTGTCGCCTGGCAGGACAGGAGAGTGTGTGCACCAGTCTGCCTTGATCTATGAATTCATGTCCGTGACACTCACTGCTGCCCACAGCTGTTTTATAGAAGGAAAACCTCCTTCACTTCATGAAAGTGTTTTTTCACCACACACCTCTACACACACATGACGGGTGTTATTTTCCCCATAAAGGAAAAAGTCGCTGCAAATTATCCCGCTTATTACATGGCTACATTCTCAACAAAGTAACGACATGACTCCCAATATTAATTGAAATGCTTTTATGGATTTAGAAAATGTTTTCTTTTTTTTTTTAAATAGTTGTATGTATTGATTTAAATTGACATGCATCCGCTAAGAAAAATAGTCCGTTGTTACCGTTTTTTAAACAGTCTGAATTAAACGGCAGCTCTCAGCTGTGTATTTACACAACTAATGGCCCATCAGCCACAGTTCTCTCCCCCCCTCCCCCCCCGATCTTTCTTCTCCAGCAGCTAAATTAACTGTAGGTTACTCTGAGTGACAAGTTTACAGTTAGACACAACACTGTCATTGCAAGTGACCCTCAGTTAGTTTACTTTTATGTTCAACTGCTAAATTCGTTACTGATAAAAAAAGGGCTTCTACTGTACCTAATTACCTTAACACTAGAACCGCCAGAGGTTTTTGTATAGGCCTACCTAAACCCGTCAAATCCCGCTATTAGAATGCAATTTTTAACAACATAGGGTGCTACATAACACAATTTCAGGAAAAGTCACGGACTGGGAGACTTTAATATTTTATTGAAAAAAAGTTACATTGCACACACACAACACACATCACACAAATTGACCCGATTGGCGGTTCTAGTGTTAAATAAACTCACTAATTAATGAAACCAGTTCAATACGCATTATTCTTATTCTTATCATTCTTTATGAGTGCAGAAATAGTCTTAAAATCAGATCTGTTTTTTAAATGAAATCTGACAGCAGGCAGTTAGCTCTGATCACCTATGATAAATGCGCCACACCAAATCTGGCCATTCAGCCACAGAGCTCCCTCTATACAAATCAAACTGTAGACGGTGTGAAAGCACCTATTGTTTTAAATAATGGTCGGAATGTGACCTGTGAGCTTTCTGAACTACCGTGGGACAGCACATTCTAAACTAAAATGTTCAATCAATAAAGTAACATCTTATCTTATCTTAATAATATCTTCATATTAATAATAATAATAAATCATACAGTATGTGTCCGAAAAGGGAGCAGGAGGAAGCAAACACAAAAATATACAAAAAATATACTGCATATTAAAGCAAACGATTGTAAAGGTAAAAGTATGAGCATAACAAATAAAGAAGTGTAATGTAAACATTTACATTATAATTATGATTATTTAATATTTAAAGACTATATATTATTGAATTGCAAGATTAGATATACTTTAGTTGATCTAAAATATTGATGTGTTCAAATGCTCTTCAAAACACAACTGAAAGTCCATGCAACTTGTCTTTCTGTATTTGTGAATGAAGCGCCATCTCCTGGTTAAAACCTGAAATTGAAAATCTGGCAACGCCCTCTTGGAAAATAGTGGGAGGGCTTAACATTCCTCTATACTGGTTTTAGGCAGGTCGTAGGCAGGAAGCTGTAAACTGGAGTCTGAAATTCGGTGCTACATCTGTACATGTTTAGACTGTATGTGTCATGGCAAATACAGTCGCTGCTTTATTTCTGTCTGACGTGGGCTATGTGGGCCGGTACTGGAGCAGGCACAATGGCTGCTGGGCACGGAACCAGAACACGGAACCATGGCTGTGTGGGATGGTACTGGAGCACGGTACCATGGCTGTGTAGACCGGCACTGGAGCACAGGACCATGGCTGTGTGGGCCGGTACTGGAGCCGGAACAATGGCTTCTGGGGCTCGGGCTGCTAGCCTGGACCTGCAACTCCTTCTCTTCGGAGCCTTTCGGAGACTCCGTGGACCTCCAAAAGCCAGACGAGTACCCGAAAACGGCTCCTGGACAGGAGCAGGAAATGGGGAAGAAGCAGGGGTTGATTCCAGACGGAACACACCGAGACGTATGGTGCCAGGTTGGGAATTGGGAGGCAGGGAGCTAGGATACCTGGGGCTAGCAGGCCGGGAATCACATGTCGAAAGGAAGTCCAAAATCCAGTCAGGTAAGAACTTAACTAAACACGGTTTCTCTGTTGCCAACCGTTGCGCCTCTACCAGAGCGGCCCTCTTCTGCTGCACACTGGGCGCTCCCTTCCACCAATCAAAGCAGCAAGCCAAAAAAAAAGGTACAATTCTGTAATTCTACCTCAAATGGATCATCCGCTTGGTTGATTTATGGTTAGTTCATTCTGTTAGGGTTGAGTGAAGCAAGCAGGACCCAAATGCAGATTTCAACGAAAGCGTCAGAACACTACCCCGTGACACAGTCAAAGACAAACAATGATCCAACAATGACAGACAGAAAAACCATAACTTAAATACACACAAGACTAGTCACACAAACAAGACACAGGTGAGGAGGGAGGAGAAAACACAGGGGCACCAGGTGAACACAATCGGGTAATCAGGTAGGAAGGAAAACAGACAGAAAGCAACAGGCAAGACAGGGGGTGAACCCTTTTCAAAATGAAACATGAAACCAAAGACAAAACACAACACAAACAGATCGTGACAGAAGAGCACAAAAAAAGGAAAACAGAGTAGTGTATTGAGACCAGGCGATAGTCTTGGCAAGCTATTAAATCCTCAGTAGATCATAATGAATATGTCTGACTGCCTATTAATACAGGTCACCCACTCATGGCTTTATTGGAGGATATATCAAATCTGTGTGTATCTGTGTGTGTGTGAGATTCAGACAAGGGACCATCCTAAGTACCCTGCAAATCCAAAGGGCAGTAACTGCCTGAATGTGTAGCCCTTAAATTGAGACAAATCACTTCATCATCATTTTATCCTGTGAGAAGTCACTTGGGCCAGAAACGGATTCCCTAATCATTCAGAAGCATTTAATAATATGGTTCTTATTTCAGTTGAGTGCACCAATTCCAAATCGCACTCATGACTTCTGCCCCTTTGGCAGTACAGATAGAACTGAAGGTTCTCTAGCTGTGAGAACAGTGAAGGTGTAGTGTAAACGATACTTTGTACGATTTTCCCCAGTTTAAATCACGTTCAACCACACTATAATCTTCCTGCCAAACTTGCGGTATGATCTAACATGTAGTGGAGCAGTACTGACACACAGGCAATGAGATTTCTAACCACCAAGGGGTGCCTTTAGGTCATCAAAAACCAAGGCCAAAGTTTAAATAGTTTAACTGTAAGTGCAGCGAAGAGGCATAAAATCCAAGGTAGCAATACGGCAAGGTTCTTCAATTTATGTTGGAAATAAATAAATGAATGTTTGCAAATGAGTGCTGCTGATGGTGTGTAGAGAGCCTAAGTCAAAGTTGTACCCATGTCATAAATTTAGCATTTATAATGTGGTCGAAGATCTGATTATTTGACCTTGACGGCTATACTTTAAATTAGGCCCTATAGCAACTGCTCCATTATCAAATGCACACATTGATGCCACCAAATGACACAATAAAAAATAACATGCAACTATACATAGAACCTTCTTTTTAATAGCAACATTAAACTGGAATTAATTTATATCTTACATTTAAAACTTTTTGTTTACAAATATCCTACCTTCAAATTTTAAATCAACATTGCTCTGCACACTTACTAAAGAACCTTTGTGTGGGAAATCTCAGTTCATTTATAGGGCTGTAGGTATGCTGTCATTCTCACTGTAAACTATTTAATCATCGATCATCGACCCTAAATATAGTCTATATTAAGAACGAGAAAAAGTTTTAACATATCGTTTTTTGGAAACATATGACAACCGTGCGAGGGTGATGACATCAGAGCATCGTTCTATCTGCCGGGGCTGAGCCCCGGACAGCCCCAGCCCAATTTCACCCCGGCTGTTCTATCGAAATCAGTCACATTGACCCGAAGACATATTTTGAGTTGTATACACTGTTGGAAAGAGGAGATTCCTAGCTTTCTAATGATATCAAGATTGTTTTTGTACTCCAAATATTAAGCACTGAGTCATCATTTTGAGAAAAAGGCTTTCAAAGTTTCCTCTTCTCTGGAATCCATCGATCTGATTGATTATTAGCGGAGCAAATTATTAAAAATACTGCGGAGGAAAGATATTTTCGTTTGGATTACTGGTCTGGGGGGAAGCTTGCGAGTGTGTGTGTGTGTGTGTGTGTGTGTGTGTGTGTGTGTGTGTGTGTGTGTGTGTGTGTGTGTGTGTGTGTGTGTGTGTGTGTGTGTGTGTGTGTGTGTGTGTGTGTGTGTGTGTGTGTGTGTGTGTGTGTGTGTGTGTGTGTGTGTGTGTGTGTGTGTGTGTGTGTGTGTGTGTGTGTGTGTGTATACGAGTGTGTGTTTGTGTAATTTTGCATTTGTGTATAGGCCTATTGTTTGTTTCCAGGGGAAAACACTCACCGGCTGTTGTTATGCCTGCTGTGACGTCAAGTTACTCCGTTCTCCGCTTGTAATTATGCCGTTACAAGCTTCAAAGTTGTATTTATCATCTGAATTTGCCGAAACAAGTTTAATATTCTGAAAGCCAAGACATTGTTTAATTGAAATCAGATGAAAACAAACTGTAATGGACCCTGCCGTGTTATCTATGATTACTATACGCCTTACATTCATAATTTCAGCCGGAGGGAGGGGGGGCGGCGCTGAGGAACAGTAGAGTGGCGAGTGAGAGCTGTCATCTTCCCTTTACAAGCTTGAAAAATGTATTTATCGTGTGATGTTGGAAATAAAAGTGTCGTATTCTGAAATCCAAGACTTTGTTTATTTAAAATCCAACAAAACACCCGAACCCTGAAAAACTATTTTTTTATGCTAATCCACATTTATTTTGAAATGAGACGTTGCGACTTCCGACCTGATTTCGATAGAGCGGGTCACATACTGTGTGTAAGGCTGGGACACTTCCTGTCTCACTGTCACTCACTGCTGCTTTTTTCCTTCAATTCTGAGAACAACAAACCTTTTAAGGGATCGAGCTCCGTGTTTTGCAAAGAGGCCAGCTTTTGATAAGATGTGCTCCGTTAGCGTGGATGTGGATGGATCTGCGGAGTTGGCATGTCACCTTGGGCTTATCCTGTACACCAGGGCTATTCAACTACACATTCAGTTGGGCCAGATTTTATAACTACAAAATTCAGCTGGGCCAGACATTCAGCGGCCTGTAAAAAGCGGGTAGTGACACATTTTAAACAAACACATATTACTGCGATGAAAAACATGCAATTTTTATTCATTGTTCATCTAACAAAGGTAGGTCAAAAAGTGCATAAAAACACAACAAATTAGCATTAATTTAACAGAATCTGAAAAAAAGTGCACAGTTGTAGCATTACATTTGTTTGCTTTAGAAGTCAAATATTCAGGTTATTTTTTTTGAACCAGGCACATCACAAAGTGCATTTACTGAATACAATAATAGCAGTCTTAATAAATGTCCTCACATACAAAAAACACAGCTAAAGAGCTCCAATGCAACACAAAGAGGTAGTACTGTAGCAATACTATTTTTTCACTTTTCAAGTAATAACAAAAAAATCATACGTTTTGGTCACATTTGACCCAGACACATTACAAAGTGCATTTAAATGAATACAGAAAGAACTCTCAAGTTACCCTTCAGTGCACAAACCCATAACAAGGGATACGGGTAACTATATGAATGAATACTACACTACACGTCTACTATAGTAAACTAGGTGCTTACTATCACCTCATTTGTGATTTGTCATAGCTGACTTTCTCAATGGGGGAAGGGACATTTTTTTTTTTGAACAAGAGCAGTGATTTTTGGCTCATAGGATATCAATGCAATCCTAAAACATTGGTGAAAAGTGCTGTCAGTCAGGGAGCAGCGAGTGCTACTTTTGATTGAGTTCATGTGTGAAAAGCTTGATTCACATGTGTATGTTGATCCAAACATACTGAGCACACAGATCGCTACTTTCTGAACGTTAGGGAACTGCCGTTTTTTGACATCACTCCAAAACTTCGCTGGCCCGTTAGTGTCAATAAGTTCCAGTGTATATTTCCCCTTGTCGATGCAGGGAACCACTTCCTTTGCTCTGGTTCATACATCCCCCTCTATTGCAACAGTGAAGGGGTCTCTGGCAAAGCCCATCACCTCTGTGGGCAGAGCAAGTCCATCCAATCGACCGGCAAAGTTCTCTTTCAACCTCGCAATGAAATCTGTAATCACATCCGTGATTTGTGCCGGAGATGTGGTGTGTTTGGGGAGCGTCGGAAAATGCAGCATCCGACCTGTGCTCAAGTCGGTCGCGAAAAGGTCCAGCTTGACTTGGATCTGCTCCACAAGATCAATTACCGTTTTGTCTCTGTTTACGCTTCAGAGTTGAGAGAGACATGTTTTAGAGTTGCTATCATAGGACCACCGTTACTAGCACCACTAGATGCACTTTCAAAAAACGTGCTGCGTTGTGGTTTGGTGGTTTCTATGCAACGCGGAGTGTTGCGTTCATGGTCTGTACTAGTGTAAGAATTTGGCTACGGGAGGCTGGGCCACTCGGGAGTTGGTTCTGGGCCGCATCTGGCCCGCGGGCCGCCAGTTGAATAGGCCTGCTGTACACGTTCAAAATGATCCCTTACTTTGGATTTACTAACCAAATTTGTTTTACCATTAGGACCAGGCTCAGATCCCGTATGAAGTTTGAGGGATTTTGTGGATGATTTGTGGAAGGACAAACAAATAAAAATAAAGTTACAATAAGGTGGCTTTGCCGCCATCTATTGGCCAACGGTAGATACAGAATAGCTGTGGAAAATGTTAGATGGCCGCCCAATATTTATTCACTTTAAATAATCACACATCCACAACTATGACCAAATACAGTCTGTGTAGTGGCCAAAATATCCATTTGTTTTTTGTCCTTTGTTTGTGATTCACTCATGGGGCTGACAGAGGAATAAACGCTTTTAGTTTGAGAGAAAAAATATAGAAATGTCCAGATGCGATTGAAAAATAAGATAAAACTATTTGTCATATAAACTGATACTTCAATATTAAAGGCACAATAAAGAACGAAGCTGTGACGCTCCCAACCAGCAAGGTCTAAAAACGGTTCTCTTCAGTCAGCCACACCAGTAGGCTGCAGCACCTCTTGTTTTATGCTGCAGCACTTCGATCTACAGGAGTAACGCACTCAAATTAAATAATAAATAATATGCACCACAGAATCTCAGGCTATGTACTAAAAGATCAAATAATATAAACTAAGGAAATGACTCCTACAGTCTGCATAATGACTATAATAATATAAACTAAGGAAATGGCTCCTACAGTCTGCATAATGACTATAATATTATACATGACACAAAGTAGTCCCGTTCGTATTGCAACAGAATGTTTAGACCAACGGAGTAATACAGCCAGACTGACACAGTCTCACTCCCTGATACTCCAATAGCGATGCCTGGACAGGGTCCTTTGGCATGCAGTTGTGACACGCTGAGGGTGTTTCGCAATGTCGAGGAAAGCTGATCCAGAGCCACTATTTCATGCATACTACGTCATCGAGTGCCGCCAAAGGACTTTTTCCAATGTCCAGCATACTTGGAATTCTACCAAGCCTGGCGTACTTTTTGGGAGTTTAGGATGGCCGAAGACACTACACTACCCATAATCCCCTAATCGTTTGAGACTACACCATGCGCTTTTCTCGAAAAACCCCGTGATTATTCCTCAGGCTCTGTGATTGGTTGACCTCCGACTGTATTCCATATGAAAAAAACGATTCGTAAAAGATAAAATCATACTTTATTCAGCTAGTGCTTGCTTTACTCTTTGAAATTGATCGCATACATGTATAGTAATAAATGGTTCGGCTGCATACACATCTGGTTTAGTTCTTTATTTATCTACAGAGATTGGGCCTCAGATTATACCGGAAACTATTCTTTTACCATTCTGTTTTAATTTCACAATAAAGTTAATAGTAATATTTTGTTTGATATTATAATTTTTTATTAACTAGACCGCTAGTTCATGTTAAGAAAATATTTTCTGTGTTGCTGTGGGTTTTTCCATCGCTTTTGTGTTACAAATATCAAAACAATAATTATATGTGTGGTCGTCTGTCGATAACACAATATATCCGTCGTAAACTAAACCGGAAACAGCAGTATATTGTATTGTGTTAACACTGTAAACTTGACAGCTTTTTAACCCGAACCACTTACTGGTTAAAGCACGTTATTACACGTTTAGAGCAGGGCTCAAGCTTAAGGGCGTCCCGTCGTCGAAAAAAATTGTGTCGGGGAGGATAACAAATTATTTTGGGATGAATTTGGGAGAACCAGACCCATGGAGCGCCGGCCTCTTTATTTACTTACTCCTCTTCATCCCCTATGGGTAATAAGGCTGAGATGAGAACCCTCCATCGTATTTAGTCCTTAGCAATATGCTGCTCATCTCCCCATGTAGGGATGGGTACAGAGCCCCGGTATTAAACGGGCCCCGGGCCGGAATTATTAAAAACAGTGGTAACGTTAAGCTCCGACGTTATCGGACTTTTTGTCGGTACTGGAGACATTTAAAAAATATATGTCATATGTATTATTGCTACATAAACATGATATCGCAGTTTTAGTTTAGCCAACTCTGTTTCTAACATGCAATAAGACTACAACATGATGTATTTTCGAGCTTTCCAATCCAGACGAGATCTCTCTCTCCCGTCTATGTGCGAGGCAGTTTGTAAAGGTCTCCTGACTGTGTTACAGTCATCCTGGTTGGTGGTTACTCTGGGTTCTGTCTTCAGTACAGAGTGTTGGATTTTTTTGTTAATTGGATGGGACTTGATTGGATTCAATATTAGAGTAATTTTCTAGTTTGTGTGTTTGTTTAAATATATTTGGCCTTTGTTTATGTGATTGACTGATTTACTCAAATAAAAAGGTTGATGAATTATCATCTAATGATTTGTATGATGTTTTATTTATGTTAAAGATCACTTTGAATGATTTTAACTAATGATAATGTAGAAAAACTAATATTTTAAATTCGGGACGGTGCACATTAATTTCGGGACGGCTTAGATTGTATTTCGGGACGGTTCCGGGAGGATGGTAAAAAAAGTTAGTCGAGAGCCCTGGTTTAGAGTAATTGGAATGCAGGTAGATTGTGTTGCTTTTTAATGACTGTTTTTAAATACTTTTTTCTTAATGTCTTTCATTTTTGTAAAGCACTTTGAATTGCCTTTATTATATTATATTTGATGAAAACATTTAAATATTAAGAGTAGCCTACATACAAAATAGGGGGAAACTAGAAGATCAATGATAGAAAATATCAAGAAGATACTGTAAATGATATCTAGAATAAAAAGAGGTGTCAATCAACAAAATCGACCGAGGGGGCCAGAGATATGGAAAATGCACCCAAATGACCCCAGAAGTGGGTTTTTTTCTTCTAAATTTCTCTTAAAAGGTCAAATGTCACTTGTTTTGCATCAATCTTGATACAGGGTACTTATTATATGTTATGGTTTGGATTCCTAAAGCTATTAGTCTATACTATCCTATCATTCAAGGGTGGTTTTCTTTTTTTGGACGGACACTATAATTTACATTCTTTTACTATGTTCAATCTGAATTTACTTTAAAACTATCTATATTGATTCTGACACTTCTACATCCAACTCACAAATGTAACCTTGCTTTGAGAAAAAACATTATTAATTTAACCCTTTTAGAAGTGAAGATATAGTCCTTTGTTCTGGGAATGTCATTTTTGAGCTTGAGACCTGAAAAACAGGCTCAGGGCTTAACAGGTTAAATTGACTACATTGAAATAATCCAACCTTAAGGAGCAGTACTTGATTGCTAATTTATTCATGCAAAGAAGAAGTCATTGCTACATCATGAACACACATTATACCAGTAGGACAGTATACATGTATTAATAGTGTATTATTTTCTAATAGATTCTAAGCCAGTTAGCAGCAGTGCCTAGCATAGCTGGAATACCTTGAAATATACTAAAATTTACAAATAGTGTTTACATGCTTTTCTTCCACAATTGCTTGATTTCCCAGGCCAATGTGCCAAAAGACTGAATGACTACTTGTAATACATTTGCCAAGGAAAGGTATTTACATAATTAATGAGACTTATAGTCGGCGCGAATGAGCTTTATTTTCATTGCAGAGCTGATATATGCCAGCTTCAATCTAAATGATGGATGTTATAAAAACAGAAATCTTAAACATCCAAACAGCAGAAGCTACTGTAGCTAAAGATAATGTGGTGTTACACAGCAAGGTGTCTGAAGCGGCTTCTGGCTTCATCTGTCTATGTTAAATGAATTATTATCTATTATTATTAAAGGAAGGAAAAATTCCAGATAGGGGCCATGATGACGGTACACCTACGTAATTGGGTTTTTCTTAACCCTTAGGGAGCATTTTAAACCTGGAAGGAATCCTATCCAAGTCATAAAAATAGCTCACTCTGCTTTGAGGAACCTTCATGGGCATTTCAGACTGAAATGACAGTAGAACCTTCTCATATAAATTCGGGACAATGTCCAGGGAATCTGGTCTGGTAATTTTCCAGAATTTCCCTTTCATAAATAGTACATAACAGAAGACTGTCTGTGTCATATTTTTAATTTGTTCTCACTTTCTCGAAACATTCAATTTTGTTTAATCTTCAGGTGGTGCCCGGGTAGAGTGAAAAGAAGGCACAACATGGTGTGGATCACACAACGGTCATGTGGTTGTTTTGTTAAAAAAACAACGGTTCTCTTCCCGTGCCTTGAATATAAGATTTTGGTTGATTAGCCTTAACAGAGAAAAGTTCTAGAAATGTTGTTATGTTCCGGAAAGACATTTTCGATGGGGTCTTTTTGTAAATTACCCCTCTTTTTGAACCTTTGATGTTTGTTTCTCCTGCCTAATTGCAGCCCCAGTCACTGTAAATTCTCTGGACAATATCGGCTCTATTCACACGGGAGATAACACAAAATTGTACTAGGAAGATGAAGGGGTAATGTCAAATGATTGTCCAAATGATTCGGGCATTTGCATTCTCACATGCAACTATAGAACTATACCGATAGTGTTAAGATAATTTCAAGTTGGAGTGACAGTTTGTTAGGATCTAGACAAAAGCATGTTGTATTAACCCAAAATGTTGTCAAAAAAACTTGTCTTGTAACAAGACCTCAAACTATGCCTATGGAGAAGAGCCACAATGAAACAATAACTTCCTTCAAAATAACTTTCATTATTTTTACATTATATTTAATTCAATTAATTTTTTTTTAATTCAAATTAGTTCTATACCGTACATTCCTTATTTGATGACCTTATTTCTCTTAAATTACTTTTTATCTGTAATCTTACTTGTCAATGAACCTGATTCTGATAATATATAATATAATGATTGTAATAATATCATGTCAGCACACTACTGCACTGGTAAAACCACATGGGAATGGTAGTTTTTAAATGACTACTTCTTTACCATGTGATATTCAGGTCATATTAGGGAAGGTAACTTTCTGTTGTATCAAATCTTGCTGACATCACCATGGCAACTCCTTGCCCTTGTAGGTGTGGCCTGCTGCAGGTTGGAGACCGCCTCCTGTCAATTAACGGGATCCCCACAGAGGACGGAACACTAGAAGAGACCAATCAGCTTCTCCGAGACGCGGCACTGACCAATAAGGTCTCCTTGGATATCGAGTTCGATGTAGCAGGTTTGTGAAGTCATCCCCAGTTTTATGATTCCATTACACCAAGATATATTTCCTCTTTACTAGATGTTTTATTACGTTTACAGAGTCACTTTATTTATGCTCGACTCAATTTTGGATTATTGTCAAAAATCCAACACCCTTAAAACTATTTGGATTATTATCTACAATGGTTTAAACCATTTTTGTATAGGGAAATTACAGAGCAAATTATATACACTGCTTTCTTTTTTAGCAAGCATTTAGCAGTTTTGTTGGAGGATGTTTAAATCGATAAATTTGCACAGAGCGTGATCACTGGTCTCATTTGCTGAGAGCTTTGTGGACAGATTGTAATTACAGCTCTTCACTGCAGGGCACAGCCTTATCTGCATGCTTTTAACCCGATGAAAGTGAAACAACCACACATACCCTTTATCTGTGTCATTAACTCTGATTTCATTTTTTTTTTAAAGTCATTCAATTGCATTGCAGGCGTTTCTGAACTCACAGACAAAGGGTTGATCAATCCAAGTCTTTGAAAGGGGATTTTGACAGCAAATTTAAGCAATTTTAGCAAGTATTTAATAAGTAGGATCTGTAGGGAAAATGAATCTGCGGCTTTTCCACAACTTGGCTTTACCTTCTTGTTTTAAAGAGTAACATTTAAAGGTGACCTGTGGAATTTAGCATTATCCCCCAAGATGCATCATGTAAATCCTTGAGCATTATTTATATGCATGTTTACTTGCGTCAAGTCTGCATTTTTGCTGTTTTATTCTGTCATATTGCAGCAAGTCAGAATGTGTCGCCAGCACCTGTAGATCAGTGGAATAGACACCATTGGCACTGCGTGTATCACTTTTCCCACCTTAGCATGCATGCATGCATGTGTGATTGCATTAGATAAAACAATACGTTGACCCATTCAGAGAAACTCCTCAACAAACTGGACCCAATTTAAATTAACAGAAGATATTAGGAAGGCCAACAGCATAAACATGGCCCTATAGAATGAAGCATGTGCATGAGAAAAAAATGCCATAAACAGTTTATTTCACAATACATATCAGAAAATAAAACTCATCCATCCTTTAGATTACTCTAATTTTAGTCATTTTAATGTTTATTCAGGAATATGTATCTTATGTACGGAGCCCCTAAGGGGACATGGAAAAAAAAAAGGGAGAGAGAGAGAGAGAAAAAAAAAAAGTTGGGATAACGGGTTAGTATCTCATGCGAACGAGATACTAACCCGTTATCCCAATTTTTTTGTTGAGAAAGTTACCGGTGCGCCAAGGAGGGAGTGGAACACACAGGAGACAACCATTTCATTGCAGACTGTTATGTTTATGTGGGGA
Source organism: Notothenia rossii (assembly GCF_949606895.1). Lineage (NCBI taxonomy): Eukaryota > Metazoa > Chordata > Actinopteri > Perciformes > Nototheniidae > Notothenia > Notothenia rossii. Next base: position 56,364,409 of record NC_136903.1, on the reverse strand, counting down.
AATTGCATAATTGCATAAAAGTGCATACATTATTTGAGATATATTTCGAACTCAGACGTAATTTTAAGGACACAAAAGTTACCGGTACGAGAAAATAACCCGTTATCCCGACTTTTTTTTTTTTCTCTCTCTTTTAATTTGTTTTCCATGTCCCTTTAGGGAGTCCGTACTTGTGGTATGCTTGAGAACACACTTTAATTTATATACTTTTTGAAGATTATTTTAAGGGGCCCTATTATACTTTTGAGGTTATCCCTTTCCTGTAGTGTGTTTTATTGTTTTTCTTGCATGTAAATGGTCTGCAACAATAAAATCCCTTGTGTTCCCTTTAGGGTTGCAAAATTCCGGGAATTTTCAAAGATGGAAACTTTCCACGGGAATTAACGGGAATGAATGGGAATAAACAGAAATTTATGGGAATAAACTGGGAATTTTCAAAATTGAAGGTTGGTTCTTCATAGGGAACTTAAATATAGTTGGGGAAAGTATATTTTAGCATAATCTTGACTAAAACAAACCGATGCCATTCAAGTACACTTGAATATCCATGCCATAGAACACTGCTTACTGCATGGCTATTGAGACCACACAAAGGTTCGCAACAGGCTCACAAATGTGAGAGTGGAAAAACTGGTTGGCATTCGGGCAAACCTAAGGCTCTTTGAGCCGGACACAGAGCCATCCTCAACAAGGCTGGACAGTGACACTGAAGAGGAAGACTCAGAGTTAGATGTTGATGAGGCCCAGGAAGAGCCCATTGACTGAAAGGGTTTAGCAAAAATGCAGAGGATTGCTTGAAGGAATATGTGCATGTTTAATGGGACTTTTTGGAAGGAGAAGGGCTCTTTTCATTTAAAGTGGACCTATCATGCTATATTTGAATAATATAGTGTAGGACCATACCTATATAAGGCATATTTATACTTTTTATTTTTCAAAATACCAAACAGATCATGCATTTTAGTCATTCCTCATTTAGCTCAATTTAACACTGTCTTTGCATGGGCTGATTCTGTGAGAACAGCACCATCTACAGGCCTGGCATATGTACTACAGCGTCTCCAGCGCTTTGGAACGGCAATGTCCGTGGCAGTCTCCTCCTGATTGGTGGAGTTGGCCCAATAGCCGTAGCGCCACTTCTGTGACGTCGTAGAAGTGTTCAAATCTGGATCAGTCTGTATCAGATCCGTTGCAGTCCCTTTTTAAGAGATTTGGGTATGGAGGAAAATAGAGAGGGTTGTGTGTTCTGACACTTGGTGAGTTCCCTGGAACACCGGGGACACATCTTCATGTATAAAAGACGTACAAAAGTGCATTTTGCATGATAGGTCACCTTTAACATTTTGAATAGGACTTTGTGGGGATCTTTGGATGGGGGGTGCATTTTTGTTCATTTTTTAATGAGTGGGGTTGGGGTGGATGAGTAACATTTAACTCAACATTCCTGTTTTCGTTCTTCAATGAAACAAATAATTGTTCAATAAAATAATTAAAACTTGTTCTGTTCTACTTAAAAAAGAAATGTTTTAAAAAGAATCTGTTGAAATGTCATTTTTTTTTGTTTAATTTTGCATCGAATATTTCCAGAATTCCCCAGCTTAACTTCCCATGGAAACTTTCCGGAAATTTACCGGAAACTTTCCGCCCCTTTGCAACCCTAGTTCCCTTCAGAGGGAGTTTCACTCCCACACAATCATGTAAACGTAGAGGCACAACATAAAAACATAATAATAATAATAATATTAATAATGCATTACATTTTTAATTAGAGCGCTTTTACAGGTGCTCAAAGCGTTTTACAATTACACATTACACATATTAGACATGTAAGAGTCATTACTGTGGACATTACCAACAGGAGCATGAACCTGAAAGGAGCATAATTAGTCCTCTTTAAAACATTAGGATGAGCTGTTATGTCAATGTCTATTTTTGAGTCGCTGAGTAGCTCTATGACATTATACAGATTTTTCTGCTGTTTTGGCAACATTTGTTGTAATGAGTAAACATAGCCAATGAGTAATTAATAAATGAACATTTATCCTTTCAGTGAATGATAATAGCTTATTGGCAAGGTTACATGAAGCTGAAGTGACTCAATGGCTTGGTTAACACAGTCTTGTGTTGGCCTATAACTGGCCATGTTTGTGCCTGGATGTAGAATTGTTTTATTGCTGGAATTAACATTTTGACTCATGCTTGCAAACAGTGAGGATTTGGAGTCTCTGTTTGCCCCAAAGGAGAGCAATTCAGAGGAGATAAGAGCAAGAGCTAAAAGCCTTGTAATTACAAATGTTAAGCGGGTTGAAAATACTTATTTGTTGCTTCTTTATTGCTTTTCTGCATGTGTTTGTATTTCAGAGTCGGTGGTGCCTAGCAGTGGTACATTCCACGTCAAACTGCCGAAGAAAAGAGGAGTGGAGCTGGGGCTCACCATCAGTGGTGGGCACACACACACACACACACACACACACACACACACACACACATACACACACACACACACACACACACACACACACACACACACACACACACACACACACACACACACACACACACACACACACACACACACACAGGGCCACACACAAAGTCTGTTGTTCTTTCTGATGGCACATCACAAAAAATACTAGCTCTATACCATATGGCCAACATTTTGTCATCATATTGTCCTTTTTAGATTTTTTGGTCTGTTTGTAATGATGTCCGACAGGTAATAACGCGCTAAAACAACAGATAACACTACCATTAAGAGTAACGTGCTGCAGTTTAAAATGTGAATATATAAACACAAATGTGCCACAACACATGCATCTTGAAAACAAATGTGCAGTATGGAAAACACCAACCAACCAGGGCGCTTGTTGACGTTCAGGGATTATCAAGTTGGTCAATTGTCACTGTTGGCAGAGTTAGCCTGATTCATAATTTTAAGTGTTTCTGTCAGTATAGTTGAAATGACCAAGTTAGCTACATTACCCAGCTAGCTTACAGCAGATATATATTGGAAGGAATCATGTCAGGATCACATTGTCAAAATAAGTAAATAAAACGTATATTTTATGTTTGTTTACAGTGTCAGTGATTGTTGGCAAACTTTATAGTCCCCAAATGTCAATAAGCGCTCCGGTCCCAGCTGTGTGCGTCACTTTTTAGTGTCCCCGTTCCTGTTTAGTTTTGAGCTTGCGGCAGCGTTGTTTTCTTTGCAGCATTTCATTTATGCAGCGCTTTCAGTAAAAACTGTGCATGTTTCGTCAAGTTGGTAAATGTTTTTTAAACGCTGCGAATGTTTCGTCAAGTTTCTAAAGATGTTTCTTCATTTGCATGTGTTTATGAAACTTTTCTCCTAATGGAAGTGTTCTGGGCCGTTTTAGCACATTTGCAGCTGTCGGCCACCGTAGTCTTTCAAGGTTTAGTACAGGCCACTCGTAATGCTTCTGAATAAGAATGACTCTTCAAAACAGAACTTTGCTGTCACAGTTTCCCCTGTTATCTACATATACGCAGAGAGAGAGGTCTGTATAAATAGTGTTCCCAGTTTGGAGTGGAAGAATTTGACTGGTCTGCACAGAGCTCTGACCTTAATCCCATCACGAGTCAGGTCTTATCACCAGACTTCGCTAAAGCCCGTCTGAAAGTTAGCAAATCCCTGTGGCCGGGGTCCAAAGTCTTTCAAGGACTCTTCCCAGAAAAGTGGAGGCAGTCAGAGCAGGACGTTAACACCCATATTTATGTATGTGTGGGGCATCAATATGCCTTTGCCCTTGTTGTATTTCGAACCGACATGTTATTTGGATGCAGTTACCAACCAACACAGATGTGTACACTCTTTTATTTCAATGTGTTATAGTGGATGAAGTCTGAAACTCTTTTTATGTTCTACTGGTGAGGGACTTTATTATAATTAGTGATGAAGTCATTGCTCAAACACTTAAGTGTGAAGCTTTAGTCCTGATCTCCTACAGTGTTTATGATGCTAATCATTAGTCTCTGGAATGTGTGTTTATTTAAGTCTTCCAACTGTCAGGGCTGAGTGAAGCAGGCAGGACCCAAATGCAGATTACACAGAAAATACCTTTATTTCAAGGTTTTACACGGTGACAAACAGAACACTACCCCGTGAACACAGTCACAGACAAACAACAATCCAACAATGACAGACAGAAAAACCAGAACTTAAATGCACACAAGACTAATCACACAAACAAGACACAGGTGAGGAGGGAGGAGAAAACACAGGGGCACAAGGTGAACACAATCGGGAAATCAGACACAGGAGGGCAAACACAGAGACAGGAAGCAACAGACAAGACGGGGGGTGAACACTTTTCAAAATATAACAGGAAACCAGAGACAGACAAAACACAACACAGACAGACCGTGACACCAACATAAACTGTAATATTTGAAGTAGCATGAACTGAGTGGCAGGTAAACTGTTGAACTCTGCACTTTTGTAAATATTTGGTGAAAAAAAATGTATAAATACATGTGCAAGTATTTAAAAAAAAATGTGTAGAATGTATCAACAGAAAACGATACAAAATATTCCTCTGACTGATCAGTTTTTTTATTTATTAACCATCTGTGATTAAATACTCTGTTTCGAGTAAAAGAAATGCATACAAAGCGTAAAATAAAAGTACAAAAGTATTAGAGTTTAAATACAGTAAAGAGTACCACAGGTATTATTACTTATACCTGTGGCACAACCCATTTCAGACTTAATATATATATATATTATAGTATTTCTTTGTAATTAGTGTTAAGCTGACAGAATAATGTGCTTCTGTAAAAAGTAGAAATGTTTGCTTTAAAGATGTAGAATTGTAAAGTACAAGTAACTCAGACTTATTCTTCGAATATCAGGCTGTGCTGTGGCTGCCTCCGAGACAGAGAACGGTGCAACACTGCCATCTTCTGAAATATAGTGTTCACAGCTGAAATGAGAAGGATCTTACACACACATTAACTAATTTTACACATTTTACACCAAATTTAAACAATTTGTATCCTAAAAAAGAAAAAAGTATATAACCTGAAAATACCAATCCTATTGAAACAATGTCAGCCTTTCTCAGTGTCAGAGTGCAACTGAAGAGTTTGACATTTTGAAAAATTCAGATGATATTGAATTAACATTATTTTTTTCCATTTGGAGTGTTGAAAAAATAAATAAAAGTATCAATACAATCTCAAAATACTCTTATGAAAATAAAAGTGTCACATACAAAATCTCACTTACTAAAAGTACAGAAGTAATATTAGCAAATTGTACTTAAGGTATAAAATGTAAAAGAACTGCAGGACAAAGAGGCTCCATATGGGATGTATCAATGTATCAATGACACAGATGGTTAATAGCGTTGTACCAAGTAGACAAACACAGTTGTGATGGACACATTACTGATGTTGAGGGCTTTCTCTATAGGACTTTACCTATTTATACCATCAATATTTCACTGTTTCATCTTTAGAATTATAATTTGGTTTAAGGTTTAACAGTATGTCCCTTTTTAAACGCAGTGGTAGCATTACATTGAAATACTCAAGTAAAGTACAAGTATTTCATGATTGTATATAATTACAGTCCTTGAGTAAATGCATTTAGTTAAATTCCATCGCTGCATATTTGACAGAAATGTTATAAACACTTTCTTATGTTGTCTCCACAGTCAGTAAGAAGCAAGGAGAGCCCCTCATCATCTCTGACATCAAGAAGGGCAGCATGGCCCACAGGTATCTGTTATATTATATTATGTTATATTATATTTTACAATATAATATAATATTTTATTATATTGTATTATATTAGATTATTTTATATTATATTAACTGTAATTATTATATTATATTGTTGTAGTATAGTATATCATATTATATTGTATTATTTTATATAGCATTATATTATATTGTATATAATTATATCATCATAATATTGTAACCTTGTATTATATCATATTAAAGTATATGATAGTATTTATTTTTATTTTATTTTATATAACATTTCAATTTTACATTATATTCTATTACTTTATTTTATTTTATATTGCATTGTTTTATATCAGATTGTATCCTTTTATATTCTATTATATTGTATTATGATAAGTTATATCATATTATCTTTTAATTATATTACAATATATGATATGATATTCTTCTGGAGATATCACAGCTGTTTTTCTCAGTGTATGTATCTCACTGTCCTTATCACACCTGTACTCTTTTGACAGACATCTGATAGGCTGCTGCAGTTAAACCATTATGAATGAAACTTTCTGGTTCCACATTTGTCTTGCTTCCTGTCTCTGTCTCTCCTCAGAACGGGGACCCTGGAGCCTGGGGACAAGCTGCTGGCCATCGACAACATCCGGCTGGAGAACTGCTCCAAAGACGAGGCGGAGCAGATCCTGCAGCAGTGTGAGGAGCTGGTCAAACTGAAGATACGCAAGGACGAAGACAACTCAGGTACAAAGACGAGGCTGGCCCTGGCGGGTAGCATAACATGAAGGAAGTGTCTCTACACACACATTTTCAGATGTGTTTTATTTGATTACAGTTTTTCTCAGTCTTAAAACTCTCCAAAGTCCAATTAACAAACCGATTTGTTGGACAACATTGCTCCTGTAAATGTCCATAAAAGGCAGCTAATCACCCAAAACATTTGATCAATGCTTCAATAGTTATTGTTTCAGTAAATTGGTAGAACAATTTGTGTTGTTGTTATTCTTATTGTCAAGAGGACTTACGGTGGCCCTGAAGTGCAAGACACCACAGCATTTCACAAAACACAACTGAATTTCAGACAACGCTACGGCATTTCACAAAATGCCGCAGCATTTCACAAAACACCACAGCCTTTCACAAAACGCCACAGCATTTCACAAAACACAACAGCATTTCACATTGGACGGAAAGGGTATTCCTTAGGGAGAACACTTCTTGTTTGTGATTGGACAGAGCCAGCCAGAGAAGCACTGCTGTGATTGGTTGTTTTTGCTGCCAGTCAAGAAATGACGCTTGGCCCAACACATCAGCTGTTAGCTGTTAGCACACACTCAGAGCTCACAGCTCCTCATATCTGTTCAGAAACTGGACAAAAGTTAAACATATACAAACCACAGACTGTCTATGTCATGGCGAATACAGTCGCTGCTTTATTTATGTCTGTATGACGTTGTTGTGAGTGTGGACAGAGCAGCTACAGGTTAGTTTAGCCTGATGGATCCGATCTCGATAGGATTTACATGGATATACACCCCGCCCCCTCTCCAGCGTCTTGTTTGAATGACAGCAGTAAACACAGAATTAATGCTTTATTAATTCATGGTTTTTAAGGGGCTTATCTAATACTATGGTAGACTACCAAATATTCGCATCGCTCTAATCGCTCGGGTTTCACCACGGCTGTCAGCTGTGTTTGCTCCTGTCCTTCAAACAAGACGCGCTGGAGAGGGGGCAGGGCGTATCTCCATGTAAATCCTATGGGAGATACCAACTACAACCAAATGAACCTATTTGACCGTGATGTAATTGTATTATACGTTTCAAAGTGATGCCGAAGTATCTACATACTGATAACGGTTAGTAAAAACCATGAATTAACGCTATGACAAGTCTGCAGACAAGACGGCAGGCGAGTAGTGAATCACCCGGTGCTGTATGATCAGTCTCTGTTCATCTACCGGGATACAAACCGGAGGAGCCAGGCATGGAGGGAGGTGGCAGAGATAGTGGGTGAAACTGGTAGGTTTTCGCCTGTTTGGGGAGTTTATATCCAGTGTACCTCGTTTAAACATTGAATGGACAGCTAGCAGGCATGGACAGTATATATAGCTAGCATGGAATGCTAGCATTTTGCTTTTTATGTCGGGGGCGGGAGATTCATGTGATTGGTAGTTGGTCACGTTGCTTGCGTTGACTCCCCAAGCTTCAGACACGCCCACCGCCAAGCGCCAACGCACGCTGCTGTGTGGACGCTCCGTAATGTGTTGGGACATATTGCGCTGTCGGGCGTTGACCAATCACGAAGCGTCATTTCTTGACTGGCAGCAAAAACAACCAATAACAGCAGTGCTTCTCTGGCTGGCTCTATCCAGTCACAAACAAGAAGTGTTCTCCCTAAAGGAATACCCTTTCCGTCCAATGTGAAATGCTGTGGTGTTTCCTGAAATGCTGTTGTGTTTTGTGAAATGCTGTGGTGTTTTGTGAAAGGCTGTGGTGTTTCCTGAAATGCTGTTGTGTTTTGTGAAATGCTGTAGTGTTTTCGGAAATGCTGTGGTGTTTTTTGAAATGCTGTGGTGTTTTGTGAAATGCTGCAGCGTTTTGTGAAATGTTGTGGCTTTTTCTGAAATGCTGTGGCGTTTTCTGAAATGCTGCGGCGTTTTCTGAAATGTTGCGGCGTTTTCTGAACTGCTGTTGTGTTTTGTGAAATGCTGTAGCGTTTTGTGAAATGCTGTGGTGTTTTCTGAAATGCTGTGGTGTCTTGCACTTCAGGGCCACCGTAAGGACTAGATGTTTTAGGCTGTTCCAAGTCAATACTGTCTAAACAAGTTGGTGGCGTAAGGATTTGCACATTTGTATATTCACAGTATTTCTGGGGCACATGTGTTGTAAAAGGAACGCCTTTGATTTTTCGGATGTATTGTTCAAGTGCCAAAACAAAGAACCTAAGCCAAATTGGAAAAGACTGCAGGAGTTTAGTTATAGTTCTCATCTCTCGTCTCTCCTTTGTTAACTTCCTTTCACTGGTGTCACTCGAGCATTACGTCTGCATTAGACCTGATGTTATCCCTCAGCAAGTTTAAAACATTCAATGTCTCAGATATGTATGAGAAATACCTTATGCCTGCTTTTGATTATTGAATGGGCAATATGACACCCTATGGCTCAAAGCAGTGGTTCCCAACCTGGGGGGTGCTCCCCCCGGCTTACTTTGAGCATGTGTTTTAAACAGTTTAATCCCTTTGTGAATTGTTTCCACTTGCGCCGTCCTTTAATTTCTTGATACAGCGGGAGTCCAATAACCATCAGTCTCTCCAATAGTGCTCCTTAATTACGCTTTCATCCTCCTTTAACAAAATACTTCACATTCATCCAGTTTGTGACTAGTTGTAGCATTTTTGAGACTTTTAAACTTTAATTACCGCTGTTGTCCCCCCCCCCCCCTCCGCTTGTGTGTGTTGGGGGGGGGGGGGGGTGGGCGCAACTTCCAACAGGAGTCATTGGGGGGGCTCTTGGGAAAGAAGGTTGTGAACCCCTGGCTCAAAGGATGAAAGAATAACAGCAAGCGTTGTGCAAGAAGCAGAGGTGGGAAGTAACTAAGTACATTTACTCAAGTAGTGTACTTACTGTAAGTACAATTTTGAGATACTTGTACTTGACTTGATTATTTCCATTTAAGCTAATGTGTACTTCTACTCCACTAATATTCAGAGGGTAATGGTGTACTTTTTCTCAACTACATGTATTTAATCCCTTTAGTTACTTTACAGATGTGGATGAATGATGTGAAATATAATCAAGTGTTAAATCAGACTTTAGTTCCACCTGGGTTAAATTAACAAGCTACCCTGCAGTATACAAAGTCATTCAAACTAGCTGCACCTTTACCAGCTTTGAGAACACTTTAATGATCAATCATTATAAAACATATCATATATATTATTCTGAAATCTGCACAATGACTACTTTACTTTTGGTACTTTAATACTTCTATTTTTACTAGACTAACATTTTGGATGCAGGACTTTTACTTGTATCAGAGTATTCCTATAGTACTCTGGTACTTCTACTTTTACTCAAGAACAAGATCTGAGTACTTCTTCCACCTCTGGCAAGAAGTTGACAATTGTCATTGTTGTGTTAAAACAAACAAATCCAAATCTCCCAAAAGATGAATGACACATTTCAAATCTGTCATTAAATTATTGTTTATAGATGTTATATGTTTGCTGAAAATAGTTTTAAATCAAGAATTTAGCTGAAGCAAATGACAAAATCAACAAGTTTAGAATCATCAGCTCATCAACAAGTTTAAAGAAAATGCACTGACAGTGTTTGACCACCAGGTGGTGGTGTTGTCCACAACTCAAGCACATTTTTAAATTAACTGTACTGTAAAATTCATCTTTATTCAGTGGGGAAACGTATGTAAAACAATTTAATCCAGGATGAACCAATTAAAATAAAACATTAAGAACACATATATAAGGGATAAAAGTAAGAACGTGTGTAGAAAATTGATATCCTGGTGATCTAATGGTACATTCTAATTCAGCGTAGGACAGTTATGCGTCATCTCAGTCATGTGCGTGTTACTGCCCTTACACCCAACCTCTTGATAACTGTGTTAGTTAAAGGTTTATTTACTCCAGGATGTTGCATAGAGATGGTTTTTACACTAAAACAAAAAAAATTACAAAAATGAATACGCAATGGTGAAAAAAATACTCAGATCCTTTAAGTTCTTCAAGTAAAAGTATTAATACCACAGTCCTAAGTACTCCATTAAAAATATGAATTCAACATTATACTTAATATAAAGTACAGTATGTTTATTTTTATTTTTTTATAAATTGTAGTCAAGTTCTTGCTCTTTGTTGTATTTGATGTGTTATCATAAAAATATGATATTATTCTGTTTCTAAATATACATTTAAGAATGTTGCTGTGTTTTAATTTGTAAATGTGGTGCACATTTTGTGTACTTTGTGTACTGTAGTGTAAACACATTATGTAATTTATTTAAAAAAGTAAATACAGCCGTAAAGTAATTGTAGTAATATCACAATGTTTCGCAAAGTAGCAACAATTTAAAATAAGTAAAGTACAAGTACCCGGAAATTATACTATACTTGAGTAAATGTACTTAGTGTCATCCCGACACAGTGGATACCGGAAGGGATTGTGTGATCATGCCAGATTATAACTTGGAGGATGGATCACACACGGACACGGACACACACACGGACACACACACGTGTTAAACTGCAGAGAGAATGTGTTTCTGCTACATGATGACAAGGCAGTCTTTTCCAGTTACCATGGAAACTGCCTCTTCCTGACCAGTGTTGGTTCGGGAACAGTTTGACCTACTTCTGGAAAGAGAGCGTGTGTGTGTGTGTGTGTGTGTGTGTGTGTGTGTGTGTGTGTGTGTGTGTGTGTGTGTGTGTGTGTGTGTGTGTGTGTGTGTGTGTGTGTGTGTGTGTGTGTGTGTGTGTGTGTGTGTGTGTGTGTGTGTGTGTGTGTGTGTGTGTGTGTGTGTGTGTGTGTGTGTGTGTGTGTGTGTGTGTGTGTGTGTGTGTGTGTGTGTGTGTGTCAGGCAGTATCATCTACTCAATGGAGTTGAAACATTAGAGTAATGTGTGTGTGTGTGTGTGTGTGTGTGTGTGTGTGTGTGTGTGTGTGTGTGTGTGTGTGTGTGTGTGTGTGTGTGTGTGTGTGTGTGTGTGTGTGTGTGTGTGTGTGTGTGTGTGTGTGTGTGTGTGTGTGTGTGTGTGTGTGTGTGTGTGTGTGTGTGTGTGTGTGTGTGTGTGTGTGTGTGTGTGTCAGATGAGCAGGAGACCTCGGGCAGCATCATCTACACAGTGGAGCTGAAGAGGTACGGGGGCCCTCTGGGCATCACCATATCAGGCACCGAGGAGCCCTTCGACCCCATCACTATATCCGGCCTGACCAAGAGAGGCCTAGCCGAGAGGTACACACACACACACACACACACACACACACACACACACACACACACACACACACACACACACACACACACGCACACACACAAGATGTCTCCTCTTAGAAATCTAGGTTACTAGTAGTTAGAGCTCGTGCACAGCAGTAAAGCAGCTGGAGGTAATTGCTTTGTTCCTATATTTTTCAATATATATATAAAAATGTTTTTTAAATGAGTGCTACTAAACTATTATAACAACCATATTAAAATTATTTGACATTTAAAAATGTAAAATAAATGACTAAATGAAACAAATACCTTATTTTAACTTCATTTGATCCCAACACGTAGTACGGTAAACACATCTTATCAGGCACCATGTGAAGTCTTACACAACTATTAGTACTATGGAACTATATTTGTATTACTTTTCTTGAACAATAATGCACAATTGGATGTTGTAACAACAAAGGCACGAAAGCAGACCAATAAAACACAGATGTAAACAAATTCAATTTGAAATGCTGAAACGTTAGCTCTGCATTGGGTTTTTTGAGGAACATGTTTGTTAGGGGTTAACAGAATACTTTTTGGCAAATGAAACTGCATGTAAACATAAGGCACCTTTCACAGGAATCATTGGTAAACTACACAAATTATTTTTTTATGGTTTGGAATTATTCTTTGTGCGTATAACAATGTAACACTTTATTTAGGGGAAACTGGTTTCCGTGACTGCTGCTCAATTTTAGAATGAAATACAATAAAAGATAAATAGAACACAAATATTCAAATAAAGAAATAGCTCAATTAAGAATGTGCAAAAAAGGAAAGCACAAAATAAAATAAAGATATGTATATAAACAATTGAAGTTAAAGTAAAATGTCTAATACAATTAATAAAAATATAATAAGGATTAGATCTTCTTTTTTTTTTGACTCACAGACAACTAGTCCCACCAATAAAGTTATCCAGTGTGAATTCTGTGTGGCTCATGAAAAGTGTTCACACATACAGTATATGTCTCCACTGTAGCAGCACTGGTGAGGCAGAGAGCTACAGATTAAAGACAGCTTCCTCCATCCTCAGTGAGAATAACAACTATAACACTCAGGTAACAGTAAAGTTAGGGTCACGACCTTTTGACTCTCAAGCGCGGTTACTGATTTAGTCAGAATTGTCCCATTTCCATTATCTGCAGTGAACATTTTAATTTGGATCATTCCAGCACTCAAGAAAACTTTAGCCCAAACCTGTGCTGCCTTATTTAGGCTTCGTGAAGCAGTGGGGGAAAACCTTATTAGGAGAAATAACAGGATATGCCTTGGGCAATAAATAGAGGGATTCCCCGGCAGCAGCTGAGTGTGCAGCAGGCTCCACGTGACGAGGTGCTGACGGGTAAGATAATGAGGAGCATGATGCAGTGGAGAGGGGGCAGGGCAGCCAGTGGGCACAGCAACAGGCTCAACATGATGTAATGGCTCTGAGTCATAATCATCCACTGGCAAATACAGCTTATAAACTTCTAAATAAAATGCTTTTATAACAGGCTCACGCTTTATTCCCACAAAACACACCCAAAGAGATTTGGTTTATTGGAGTTTGTCATTTTCGTATTTTCTGTCGTCGTCGATGAAACAGACCTGATGGCTAAAAGCACTCTATACTGTAAATAGACTCATTTTCACACAGTAAGACTACGTCAACATTTCTGCTTTAAATATTTATATAAATATAAAGTTATTGTGTTCATATTTGTATTCTATATGATTTTTCAATTTTATTTAAAATACAATCATACAGGATTACACAGGATGCAGCTAAAAAATTAAATAAAATAGAAATTTAAATATAAAATAACACAAAATCATTCAATAGAACGGGGATGTTGCTGATGAGAAAAAAGAAAGAAGTCCCTTTTTATTTAACGTTTTATACATTTTGTATTGGATATTAACCATTTACTATTGTTTATACTGTAAAATTATTTTTTTTATTTTTATTATCAATTTTCTTTGTATCGCAATTTTTTTTTGTTTATATGAATATTTTCATTCTATTTTTTTTTTGTATTGTATCTTTTATTTTATTGCATCCTAAAATCAAGGAACTGTCATCAAAACCGATTTCCCCCAAAGAAAGTATTCTGTTGCACATGGAACATGTTTGCACTGACCTAGTTTGTGAGCCTTGGTATTGGTTGACCAGATTAGGTAAATAGAAACTCAAGATATCAAAAGGAAACATTCACAAAAACGCTTCTCTGGATTTAACCAGTGCATTAACTGTGTGTTTTAAGCATGTACATGTGATATATTTGTCTATGACCATGGGTGAGATTAGTGATCTAAAGCATTAATATCTGTATCAAAGTAGGCCGCAGGATAAAGGATTGGTTTGCTTTAACTCTGGTTTCATGCGGTGGCCGGTGATAATGGGAATAAAGGTCGACAGTCACCTTGCTGTGACCCTTCACTAGTCATGCAGTTGTTGACATAAATCAAGTTGAAACACTCATAACTTAAAAATAAATTCCTAAATCCGCTGCAGCCTTGTGTTTCTGGTTTGTATATACTGTGTCCTATAGCTAACATGTGTATACACATACAGTATGTTTTAGAACAAGTCTGTACAAAGTCATGGTCTTTTTTTTAAATTTAAAATGATCTAATTAAATTACTCATGACTTCCCGTTCATGATAATGAATGAATCATTATCTTAATTACCTACGACATATCTCAACCTCACGTGTGATAGTCATCTGTTGATGTGAGCATAGAACATAATTGTGCATTTTGTTGTGTGTTTCCTCTTGAGTGTGTGACTGTGTGATGTTTTCATGTGTGTGCAGGACAGGGGCTATTCATGTAGGGGATCGGATCCTGGCGATCAACAGCATCAGTCTGAAAGGCAAGCCCCTGAGTGAGGCTATCCACCTGCTGCAGATGGCTGGGGAGACTGTAACTCTCAAGATCAAAAAACAACTGGACAGTATGTATGAAAAGTGTTTCTAAAAAATAAACAGGATGCAGCTCAAAAACAAACACAAACAAAAAATCATTCAGTAGGCAAAATATATTCACACACATGCAGCATAGTGCATGAGTAAAATAGCCAAGATAATAAATACAATACAATTATCCAAAAGCATCCACTCAGTATAAAAGTAAGATATAAATAAGACGGAGTAAAAATAAAATGGTACATTGTTTTTATTTTGATATTAAAGGTGGGGTAGGTAAGTTTGAGAAACCGGCTCGAGATACACTTTTTGTTATATTCCATGGAATGCTCTTAACATCCCGATAGCAATGAATATCTTAAGTGCTTTGACAAAAGATCCATAAAAAATGTAATCTGTGGAAACCGTGGCACTGTAAAAAGCACGACCAATCATCTGAGCCGGCCCGGCTAAAATAACTGGATGGCCTACCTGCCTGCCAGCCTTCCATCTGTGCACAAACTTATCTCATACCCTCATTGGTCATGTGCGCATTCGTGTGTGTTGGAGGAGGGGCTCTGTAAGGAAGTGGCAGATTTTTTCCGGCTGTGTATTTTCAAATTCTAGCTCACTCGAGCTGGTTTCTCCAAAATGACCTACCCAACTTTTGTGAAAAGATCAAAAATACAAGAAAAAGTCCCAAATATATATATAAAAAATATATATATATTAAGACAACATTTAAAATGTAATAAAGTAATAAATAAATGAACAATAATAAGAATGTATGTGTATGAATTATATATATATATATATATATATATATATATATATATATATATATTCTTTTTAAAGACACAATTTAAAAATCATAAATATTAAGTAAATGATAAATACATATTTATTTATTAATATAAATATACAAAAATAAATATATATATATATATTTATATTTATTTATATGCATAATAAACTAATTACAAATAAATATGAATAATAACGCAGCTAACCCAATTTTATTTTGGGGAACTTTTGGAATAATAAAAAAGTGTGCTGTTGAGAACCTTAGTGCATCAGACATCAAACAAAGGAGAAGTGATGATATAAGAGGTTGCAGAACCATTAAGAGCTTTTTATACTATTAGAAGGTCTTTAATATACATTTTAAAATATAGAAATTAAGCCATGAAGTTGCAATGAAACAACTTTTTAATTTTCTTTATCTTTATAAAGATTTCCAAACTTCTTAATTGAACTCAGTGTTTCGGGAATTAATAAATGTTTGAGTTTTTACACAATGTGAACAGTTTTACATATCGTATCAACATTAGCTTCTGACTTGCAATCAACATTGTCTTTGTTGTTTGATGATCATTTATTGGATCAACTTTATCCCGTTCTTTTCTCTCAAAGATACAGAGGATAGGAAGGCAGCAGAGGCAGAGGACACAACGGAAAACGAGATCAGTGACACTGAGGAGGATGATTTGACGGACAGCCAACAGACCAATAAGCTCTCAGAGCTTTACTCCACAACCATACCCAGCGTTGACTCTGCCATGGAGTCATGGGACGGCTCAGGGATGGACGCTGGATATGGCAGCCAGGGTAAGCTGTAGAAAAAGAGCAAATGTATTAATCCCACAGGGGGAAGGAAGCCCAAACAGTGTTTCCATCTGCCCTACATCACTAGATAAATCCCACAAGAGGAAACTCACCGACAGACAGAAAAGACAGAGGTGTCAGAGCAAAAGTTTGGTCCTTGCAGGACTCGAACAGGTTCCCATTCGGTTCCAAAGCTAAATCCCTAGAGACTGAGAAACTGCCGCCCCAGATTTAAAAAAAAGATGGTTAAAGTTCAAAATTGCCTTACACTGCAAAACAAATTTAAAAAAAAGTCTTTAGGACTGCTGAATTGGAACGGGAACATTTGTCGCATGTCAACCGTGGTGGCAGTGGCTCTTAAAAATGCTCAAGAGGACATACAAAATTGCAGACCCTTATAGTTTCTATCATATAGCAAGGAAACATCCCAAAACATCCAACATTTGTATTCATGGATGTATAATAAGAACTGGATACAGCGTGGCAGCCGGGGCTTCATTCATTCCTATGAGAGTTGCTCTTTGGCGCCTGATGATAAAATGGCCCAACTTTTGAGAGAGCGAAACGTCACAGATTACCCGGCATGCCTGAGAAGTACCCGTATGTGCGCTCATACCGCATGCGAAACTTTAACCAAAATGCTCGTTCACATCAAGCACGTCAATTTGCGTACACGTAACAGAACTGCGCGTTCAT
This sequence comes from Notothenia rossii, assembly GCF_949606895.1. Lineage (NCBI taxonomy): Eukaryota > Metazoa > Chordata > Actinopteri > Perciformes > Nototheniidae > Notothenia > Notothenia rossii. Next base: position 56,347,491 of record NC_136903.1, on the reverse strand, counting down.
GACAACATGGTAATGGTTTGTTATTATGATGGATTTGATATTAACGAGGCGGCAGTTAGCAGTTAGCGGCTAGCTAGTAATTATGCTAATGTACACATCAATCGTTATGTACTTATATTACGCTGTAACAGGATCTAGTAATATCCAAGCAACAGAACTTCATTTAGCATGAAATAATTATTGCAGTGTACAGGACTGTCTCAGAAAATTAGAATATTGTGATAAAGTTCTTTATTTTCTGTAATGCAATTAAAAAAACAAAAATTTCATACATTCTGGATTCATTACAAATCAACTGAAATATTGCAAGCCTTTTATTATTTTAATATTGCTGATTATGGCATACAGCTTAAGAAAACTCAAATATCCTATCTCTAAATATTAGAATATCATGAAAAAGTATACTAGTAGGGTGTTCAACGAATCACTTGAATCGTCTAATTAACTCGAAACACCTGCAAGGGTTTCCTGAGCCTTGAAAAACACTCAGCTTGGTTCAGTAAACTAAATCACAAGTATGGGGAAGACTGCTGATCTGACTGCTGTCCAGAGGACCGTCATTGACACCCTCCATCAGGAGGGTAAGACACAAAAAGAAATTTCTCAAAGAGCAAGCTGTTCACAGAGTGCAGTTTCAAAGCACATCCACAAAAAGTCTGTTGGAAGGGGGAAATGTGGCAGGAAACGCTGCACAACCAAGAGAGATGACCGCAGCCTTAACAGCATTGTGAAGAAGAGTCGCTTCCAGAATTTGGGGGAGCTTCAAAGACAGTGGACTGAAGCTGGAGTCCAGGTATCAAAAGTCACTGTTCACAGACGTGTCCGGGAAATGGGCTACAATAGCCGTATTCCCATGGTCAAGCCACTTCTGAACTCAAGACAACGGAAGAGGCGTCTGACTTGGGCTAAGGAAAAGAAGCACTGGACAGTTGCACAGTGGTCCAAAGTCCTCTTTTCAGACGAAAGCAAGTTTTGTATTTCATTTGGAAGTCAAGGCGCCAGAGTCTGGAGAAAGGCTGGAGAGGAGCAAAATCCAAGTTGCTTGAAATCCAGTGTGAAGTTCCCACAGTCAGCGATGGTTTGGGGAGCCATGTCAGCTGCTGGTGTTGGTCCACTGTGTTTCATCAAGCCCAGAGTAAATGCAGCTGTGTACCAAGAGATTTTAGAGCACTACATGCTTCCGTCTGCTGAAAAGCTCTATGGAGATGAGGAATTCATTTTCCAGCATGATCTGGCACCTGCCCACAGTGCCAAAACCACCAGTAACTGGTGTACTGACCATGGCATTACTGTCCTCGATTGGCCTGCAAATTCCCCTGACCTGAACCCCATAGACAATATGTGGGGTATTGTGAAGAAGAAGCTGAAAGACACCAGACCCAACAATGCTAATGAGCTAAAGGCCGCTATTGAAGCATCCTGGGCATCCATAACACCTCAGCAATGCCACAGGCTGATTGCCTCCATACCACGCCGCATTCTTGCAGTAATCCGTGCAAAAGGATTCCCAACCAAGTACTGAGTGCATTAATGGACATTTTCAAATGTTTGATTGTGTTTTGCTGTTATAAATCTTTTTTTTTTACTTGGTCTGAGGAACTATTCTAATTTTTTGAGATAGGATTTTTGAGTTTTCTTAAGCTGTATGCCATAATCAGCAATATTAAAATAATAAAAGGCTTGCAATATTTCAGTTGATTTGTAATGAATCCAGAATGTAAGACATTTTTGTTTTTTTAATTGCATTACAGAAAATAAAGAACTTTATCACAATATTCTAATTTTCTGAGACAGTCCTGTATATATATATATATATGTTCAGCTTATATATATATATATATATACAGTGCAATAAGCTTCTTAGTGCAATAGGAAGCTACAGGGACGTTAATAACGTCGGTAATATTAACTTTATTTAATACAACATTTACGGTACAAGATTTAATCATACCAATTAATCATGTAGTATGATAATGAATTACAGCAAACATGTGCAATATATCCATTATTAAAGCTCCGTGGGATGGCAGTGAGACGATATGGGTCCGTTCTTATTGTGCATCCATGGGTAAAGATAAACGCAACTCACATTGGTTTCTCAAACAGCATCTCTGTAAACTACGTGTATTCACTGAATTTCACTTTCTGCCTTTAACTCCTCGTTGTAGCTCCAATAGCTCCAGCCCCCACCCTCCCTGTGAGCACAGTGTGCTCTGATTGGTCGGGACCATGCTGAACACGTAACATGAACGTGCCGGGCGGCGCGGTCCCGTGGGTTAGATGCGTGTTCATAATGCAGAGGGATATAACTCTCAGAATAACGTTATTAGCACATTTTTACAACTTGAGGAATGAATGTTTTTAATAAGGGCTATACAAGTGTTTATACTGGGTAGTTTATTTAGTTTTTAAAAAATTATCCAACGATTTACAGACCACTCTTTCCCCATTTAAGTCAATGGGAAAAAGCGTTTCCGGGCCTGGCAACCAAACGGAAGTGTAGTTCCACCGTTTTGGCCACCACAAATATTTTCATCTGAGTCCGGCGCACTTCCTGGGGGCTTGAGTGAACTCCGTCTGTAGCCACACTCTCAGCTCAACGAGGCTCCCTCCTTTCAGGTGGAGGGAGTAAATACAGCGGCAAGCTTTAGGGCGGCCTCCCCTCTCTCCGGCAGAAACAGGAAATGCCGTAACTGTATGTAACAACGGTTTCAAATCAGCATCTCTTTGACAAAAAATGTAAATGAATAACTCAAATAAAACTCCAAACATCTTTAATTGTGTTACTTTTTTGTAAAGCTCTTTTAGTTTTAAACCTGATGTTTATAAGCTTCTTAGTTTTTGCAACAGTCTGTAAATATACACAACTTTATAATAAAATACACACATTTACCTTGTTCTAGACTAAACACAGGTATGATCCTAAGTTAAAAATATATGAGGTTATCATGAGGTTTTTAACATCGCAGTTTATCAGTGGAAGTTTGCTGGAACTACTTGTAAACAGCGTGTTTCCTGATGAGAGACCGGTCTCAAGCATAGACTGTATATATAAATGGATGTAGTGTCCGTGACGTCACCCATAGGATTCTGCAGAGTTGCCGAGAAGCCCTTATTAGGCGGAGTCGGCCGCTAACGGCTCGACAGCGACGTCAGAGTCTAATCCCGCCTGCTCCAAATAAGGGCAAAGAGGCGGAGCCGAGGCGGGACCTGCTGCCTCCGAACTGGAAGTAAACAGAGCTAGCTCAGGCTAAGAAGCTAAGCTAACATGAAATACATGCATACCAAGTTACTGCTAAAAGGGTAGTTCCCATACATAAACGTTACATTCATAATCAAATGAGACAATCTGCAAGAGAACTAGCTATATTTTGTTATTCTTAATGCTTGTCATTCACACGTTAAGAAAAGAAGTACCGATACATAGCAGAACAATTGTGGCGATGTTCAGCTTAATCAGCCTGTTCAACATAATTTATTTAGCTAATACTACAGCAGGCGAACCAAGTCTGCGTTTCGCTGCATTCCTTGATCTCCAGTTATAACGACGGACTCCATCGCCCGGACCTAACGGAGCCGCAGTGGGCTAGCTCCGGGACATCGGCTGGAGCTAGCCCCCTGCGGCTCCGTTAGCTCCGGCGGCCACCACTGGGATAATTGGGTCCCCAATTAACATTTGCTCCCGTTTAGCATTATGGGCGTCATAGCCATAAACTATAAAAGTCTTACCCAAGGCTGAATCATAAACTAAAATGTATATGTATGTATAAAGGGTTACGTTCTTAGCTGGCAAATAAGTAACAAGCTAAGCTACCAAGCACACAATCACCTGCGAACGGGATTAACATGTATCATAAACACAACATTTTAATTGTCTGGTATTTGTAACAATATTCCCTAAAAGGCACAACCACCACGAACTAAAGCTAAAGGGTCAAGTACAGTACTATGACTAACTAACGTTGTAGCCTCTATGGTTGTAGCCTAGCAGAGTGGACAAGTTGCTGTTAGCTGACAGTGAGGCATGTACATGTCCATCAAAGTGACCACGCCCTAATTTATGCAAAAAATGTAAGACCTAATATAAATAAAAGGGTCGTGTTAGAAAACAATTCACTCACAGATTCATAATCATGAAGGTGGAATCTAACTATATCGATAATAATATTTATTGCATACATGGGTAGAAACATGTTTTTTTCTGCTGTAAAGTTGTGCATTTTAACATGGGGGTCTAAGGAAATTGCTTCTTTCGGCAGTCAGTCCCTAGCGGCCCATGTATGAACTGCAGTGTGTTCCACTTCCGTATTGGTGTCCCGGCTGTTCCACAGAGTTTGCCGCTTGGTCTCAAGTCAGCACCGCTGCAGACTCGCTGTTTGAGGGCTTGATAGCCCACTCCCCCTCCACACCGCTCCACACTCGTTGGTTTGGAACAGCCCTCAATATGGCGGACCCTCCGTGTGAACGCGCAAACGGAGGGGTAGGGGTAGGGTGTAGGGGGCCGTTTGGGAATGGGCCGAAGAGAAGGGATTAGACGCCGCGGCAGAGAGGGTGATTGAAAAAACATGGATAAAAATCTAAGAAAACGAAAAGAAAAAGGTGGGGCCGAGAAGGCAAGAGAAAAAAAGGTGAAGTCACTCGCAGGTGAAGTATATAAATGTCGCAAATTGACAGACCTTTTTGGCAGCAGCGCTGCTACAAGCTCTATCAGCAGCAGCTTAGAACGAGTGCAAGATGATGAAGAGAATGATGAGGGCGCGAGTTCAGATATACAGCCAGCCTCCTGCTTTCATGATGAGGGACAGAGTTGAGCCGGTGGAAGAACCAGCTCAACTGGCACACGTTCAGGGCAAGAACAAGAGGTGGGTGAGAATTATCCCCTGAACTCAGTGGCGTTTTCTCCTGGAGGCCAAGGGAAGCCAGGCTTCCCCTATTTTTTTGGATTGTAGTTATAATTTTAGACCCTCCAGAAAAACGCGATCCTGCGATCGCAGAATTTACCGCATAATCAGCAAAATGGCGCAGATTTTTAAAAGGCCGCATATTTATCAAAAGGCCGCATAATCCCTGCATTTTTCCACACAAAGTTGAGAAAAAAAAAAGTAAACTCGTGAAGTAGTGATGATGATGACGTGACGTCATCAGCTCGCGCATCACAGAAGGTAAACAACAACGTAGAGTGAACGTGTGGAACTCACACGAGAGAGAAAACACCAAGATGAAAAAATCTGATCCATCTAATTTACCGACGAACATTTCTGCTAAAGACCGGGCAAAGCAGTACCCCGATGTCTTTCACAAAAGTGGGGGGAAACTATTCTGCAGCCCGTGCAACTGTGTGTTGGAGCATAAGTCTTAGAGAAAATTGACGGTGACGACCCACTTTGATTCATTCAAACATTCGAAAATGCTTTCTGCTGCTGCGGACAAGAAAGCCAAACAACTCACGTTCACCGAGGCATCAACCTCCAAAACCCTTTCGAGGGCTACAAGAAACGAAGTGAGTAGCCTACAAGATTGAAGCTGGTCAGAGAACGAACGAGTAAATGAAAACAGAATGAGGCGGAGAAGTGTGTGTGTGTGTGTGTGTGTGTGTGTGTGTGTGTGTGTGTGTGTGTGTGTGTGTGTGTGTGTGTGTGTGTGTGTGTGTGTGTGTGTGTGTGTGTGTGTGTGTGTGTGTGTGTGTGTGTGTGTGTGTGTGTGTGTGTGTGTGTGTGTGTGTGTGTGTGTGTGTGTGTGTGTGTGTGTGTGTGTGTGTGTGTGTGTGTGTGTGTGTGTGTGTGTGTGTGTGTGTGTGTGTGTGTGTGTGTGTGTGTGTGTGATTCAAATAGCCCAATAAATAAACACTTAATGTGTTTAATTGAATAGGAAAGGGGTTTAACGTTAGTGGCAGGTTTTGTGTGAGAGAGAATAAATAAGACAGCCCAATATTAAAAAATATATATATTCTTTTTCGCAACTTTCCGCATATTTCGCAATTTCACCGTATAAAATCACATAAAAACCCTGCATGTTTAACCGCATAATCAAGGATTCTAGCCCGCATAATCAAGGATTTTTGCCCGCGTTTTTCTGGAGGGTCTATAATTTTAATAAATAAATAAAAACACTTATTCGGCCGGCCCATCTCTCCCCCATTCTCATTGATTTTTTTACAAAGAGTGAAACAGCGCCCCTCTCGATGTAATGATGAAACAGTAGATTGCACTCTGTTGAGAGAGGAGGCTAGCCGAAATTGGCTTCCACTGGTGAAAAGAAATTGAGGGATTCACCAATCAGATGAGGCTCACGTCATGCCTCACAATCCAATGAAATCGCATCAACTTCAGTTCGTACTGTATCACTGCCCTTAAAAAGTAGCAAGCAACTGAAGCAAGTGCAATTATGGAGGGTGGAGATTTGGAATATTTCATCAAAAATAATTGTACTAAACTTCCGCTACAGCAGCAACTAAAAATGAAATCTGATGACAGGCCAATGCCCAAACTGGAGCTGTGTACAGAGAGGAAAGAAGGAGCGAATCTAAAACTTTAAATAATAAGCAGCGGATTTCTAACATTTGCAATTTCATGTGGCCGGACTGGGTCAGTTTCCAGGGCTGAGTTTTAGTCCCAGTCCGCCCCTGCCCCCACACTGCTTTGCTAGCGCGGTATGTTGCGTGATTAGCATGTAGCTTAGCCAGCAGTGCTCTGAGCCCGAACATTTCTTTCCAGTAATCGGTTTCTCCTACAATGGCAAACTATAAATGAGCACTTCATGTCGTTTTTATATTCCTTCTGCAGGTACATACAACCACCAGGCCGCTGGTATTGCCCTCCACCCCCACGAGTGGCGTAGCGCCAAGCAGCAGCGCAGCACCACACCTCCACCTGGACGCCGGAAGAACTACCCGTTCAGTGACGGAGGCTTCAGTGAGGATGACTGGGACAAACCACCAGGGTAGGACTGAACTTAGCTTGCTCTTTTTAACTATCATTTTTGTAACCTTAAGGCTTTAGCTCACAATTTTTTTGTTCATGCCAACACGATTTTGGATATTTTTGTTTAGCAGGATATTAATTTCCGTTCAATCTTGCATCATACAGAACATTCATGTCTGAACTGATTTAGATTGTTGCCGAAGAAAATATGAACCAAAGTTGAAGCAAATGGGCACTGTTATGATCTTTTTAAGCCTTTTTTTCTAAACCTCCAGATCGGCAGAATCAATTATTAATTCATTTCAAAATTAAATTAATTTTATTTGTAGGGAAGATTTCATTCCAATTGATTGCACACCGCCTTTCACTGTCCCGCTGCTCACAACATAAGGATGAGAAAAAGGGTTCTTACACTGTTCCACAAAAAAGAAATGAACATTATTATTAGATATTGAATAATTATGAATCTAATGTGTTGGTACAGAGCCAAAACAATATCAATGTATCACAATTTGCAATCTCTGAAATTAATCCATAGTTAAAATTATATTATTATGTAATGTTCAAATAATCCATTAACATTAACATTGTACAACTAAGATGGCGCCGCAGATGGCTGCTTCGGTGTTTTGCACTCTGTTTTGTTTTGCGCGTTAATTCAGTGTTTACATACAGTACACCGAACTCTTTCACCAGGGAAGAGCTCCTAAACATTAGAGAAACAACTTCAGCGGATTACTTTCCTACTTTTCTCTGCTCTTCCATGGAATTATTGGACATTCTTATCAATGGTACCCTCACGTGCATTCGAGCACTGAAACGCCACAGGAGTGGGAGACGGGCCGGGACATTCGTGCGCCTCCGGAGCCGCGGAGTTTGCACGCCGCTACCCGGAATATTCCTCTCCAATGTGCGTTCCATAAGCAATAAACTGGACGAGCTTCAGCTACTGGTTAGTAGAAACTGAGACTTTTCTTCATCTTGTGTTTTGTGCTTCACTGAGACCTGGCTATGTGGATCAATTCCGGACTTGGCGCTGCAGCTGGGAGGCTTACAGCTGTTCAGAGCGGATCGTGACACGGAGCTCTCTGGCAAATCAAAAGGTGGAGGAATATGTTTTACACAAACAGTGGCTGGTGCAACGATGTGACAGTGATTCTGCAGCACTGTTCTCCCACTCTGGAAACTCTTATCATCAACTGCAAACCCTTTTATTCCCCCCGCGAGTTCTCTTCATTCATACTGGTCGGTGTTTACATTCCACCGCATGCGAACGTGCAGGAGGCGCAGCGCACACTCGCCGACCAACTTATCCGAACTGCCTAGTTATTGTTCTTGGTGACTTTAACAAAGGCAACCTCAGCCACAAACTCCCAAAATACAAACAGTTTATTAAATGCCCCACCAGAGAGGGGAATATTTTGGATCACTGTTACACCACCATCAAGGGAGCCAATCACGCCGTCCCCCGCGCTGCACTGGGCTACTCTGAACACACCATGGTCCACCTGATTCCTGCATACAGGCAGAAACTGAAACTGTGTAAACCTGTAGTGAGGACATTCAGGCAGTGGAGCAGTAAAGCTATGGAGGAACTTCAGGCGTGTTTGGACTGTACTGACTGGGACATGTTCAGGACTGCCACTCAAAGTCTGGATGAATATACAGAGGCTGTGACGTCATACATCAGCTTCTGTGAGGAAAGCTGTGTAACAACACGCACCAGGATTAGTTTCAACAACAACAAGCCCTGGTTCACACCAAAACTGAAACAGAAGTACGTCTTTGGCAAGGTGGTGAGAGATGCTAAACGACAATACTCTGAGAGACTCCAACATCAGCTCTCAGCAAACGACTCTGCTTCTGTCTGGCGTGGTCTAAAGGTACTTACACACCGAGCCGATTTTCGGCGTCTCGACAAAGGTTTGGGAAAGCCCCATGAGCTTCTCGTTGTAGAGTGAAAATGGAACGCACACGCTATTTGATGTTTGTTTATATCACGCAGTCTGTTCTTCTTCTCTCTGTGTATCACGCAGTCTGTCTTCCGGTTGTTAACTCTTTTTGAATGACGAATACACACTACTTGGCCGTCGGCTGAAGTCTTTGCGGTGTGATCCAGTGCGAAACATGGCCAAGACACAGGAGACGTGAGGCGACTTGAGGCGACGTGAGGCGACTTGAGGCGACGTGAGGCGACTTGAGGCGACGTGAGGCGACTTGAGGCGACGTTCCGTCAGGACGTGTTCTTTGGTGTCAGTTTGGTGTGTAAGGAGCTTTATGTGCTGTTTACACGAGAACGCAAACGGTTGTATCCGCTACTTTTCTCTTTCGTACAGCCCGTTCGTTCACACGAGGCCGTAAGGGAAACGCGGAAACGGACCCGCAAACGATAACGGGTCCCAAGGTGGATAGGTCTGCAAACAGAATGCTCTGGGGGGGCAAACGGCTCTGTGTGTACGATCATTTCCTGATAACGATGAAGCCATAGCCCCATCTCTACCCACCTCTGCTGCTCACTGCTGTAGCATGGTCAGTAGCTACTGTCAGTAGCTACTGACCATGCTACAGATGTTAGTGCAAAATCTACAGCTCGACTATGCTACAGATGTTAGTGCAAAATCTACAGCTCCTCTACCACAACCATAAGCAACAAGTGGACATGGAGAATTACATGAACTAAATGTTGCTAAATCCACCGCGGGGCCTAAACAGAAGGGCAACCATGCTCTGGGTTCTTCTTCGCTGCTTTTGGTGTATTTTGTGGCGAAAGTACAGCGCCACTTACAGGCCTGGCATATGTGACCCGCTCTATCGAAATCAGTCGGAAGTCGCAACGGCTCATTTCAAAATAAACGTGGATTTGTGTAAAAAACTAGTTTTTCGGGGTTTTGGTGTTTTGTTTGATTTCAAATAAACAAAGTCTTGACTTTCAGAATCTGACATTTTTACTTCCAAAATCAAACGATAAATACATGTTTGAAGCTTGTAATGGGAAGATGACAGCTCTCACGCTGCTCTTCCGCAGTGCTGCCCCCCCTCCCTCCGGCTGACATTATGAATGAAAAGCGTATAGTAATCATAGATAACACGGCAGAGTCCGTGACAGTTTATTTTCATCTGATTTCAAATAAACAAAGTATTGGCTTTCAGAATATTAAACTTGTTTCACCAAATTCAGATGATAAATACAACTTCGAAGCTTGTAAAGGCATAATTACAAGCGGAGAACGGAGTAACGTAACGTCACTGCAGGCATAACAACAGCCGGTGTTTCTTGTGAGTGTTTTCCCCGGGAAACAAACACAATACACACAAATGCAAAAATAGACAAACACACACACACACACACACACACACACACTATATAAACCAACATTATTCCTCGCAACCTTCCCCAAGTAAAACGAAAATACTTTTCCTCCGTACTTTGACAATTTATTAGCCGCTAATCAAATCGATGGATTTCAGAGAAGAGCAAATCGCAAGACTGTTGAACTCCAACATTGTGAGAGGGACAGCCTCTGAGGAGCAATGGGTTCAGCTGATCACTCATTACTTTTTGACGGTACCGGTTGAAGTTGCCCCGTTATCCGGCTCCGATTCAGAGTCAGACAGCCCTGACACTGACAGCAGCCCTCAGACCACGGATGAGGATGAGGACACCACCGAGGAGCGACCACTGCTGAACGACCCGGTGGCTGAGACACTTCAGTCCGTACGGCATTATGTGAGCGAGGACAGCGCTCAAGAGATTGAGAGGGCCCGTGACTACAGGTGTAGCTGTACATTTAACGATGGAGTTCCCTGTTACACCCGTTACACCCCTGAGGAGATGGTCAAGAGACGAGACCAAATGAATTAAATGGCTAATGGTAAGTAACGTTATAACGTTATATTATTTAAATACCTTTGACTGTGGTAACGATGTGTGTGTGAGTATGGGTTAGTGTTAGAAACATAACAAAAATTAAAATAATGCTCACATAACCACCTACAACTTAAAGTTGGCTAATACTCATTGAAAAATAATTGTGGTGAACATTTTCATAAATGTTTCAACCCTACATTTTATCCACATGGGGAGACATATTTTTTTGGCTACCCCTTAAATCACATGTGGCCCCAGCCTAATTATCTAAAGATGTGCAGAGATAGGCAGCTACAAATGTATTATCTCATGTGAGAGCAGTTTACTCTGGAGTCACTGCCAGCCTGTGGGTACAGGCTATTTGCCAGACTAGCCTGTACTTATTATTACCCTTTATAATAGATAGAATATGTGTGTATGGGAGTGTGTTTAACATAATACTATAGGCAATGTGTGTGGGGTGGGCCTGTGTGTTCTGTTACACGTTAAAGATTTAAGTTGTGTGTGATGAGTGATTGACACAACACATTATGCAATGTTATATGATTTTCCAGGTGAAAAGCATGTGGTGCTACTTGGAAAGATAAGCTCCAACATAAATCTCTCCAAGGAGACCGCTTGTGCAAAGAGAGGACACCAAAAGGAGCGGAAACAGCAGAGAACGTCCTATTTCTTAGATGGGCACAAAATCTGCCGGGAGACTTTCAAGTTTCTACATGGGTGAGTTTGATTTTGAAAAGGCTACTTCAGTTTTGGTAGTGTTACTATTTTCAAATGAAGTGGTAATAAGCCATGATGAGTTGAACTGAGTTTGACAATAACTGAATAGAAGCAACATTTACAGCAATAGTAATAAATAAATAAATATATATATATATATATATATATATACATGCTTTTACATAATGAAAAAATACAACGACAATGTATATACTACAATGCATACATTAAAGAAAGCCATAAAAAACAATCAAAGACTGATGTTTTAAACCATTCCAGAATTTCTCAAAACAAGCTGACAGGCATCATCAAGTTCTACAAGGAACATGGCTTGGCCCCAAGGATGAGACGTGGTGGTCGTGTGGTGACCAAAAGGGTGTTGTCCTTTGAAGACATCCAGCGAATTGTACGGTTCATTACCAACTTCGCAGATGTCTTTGCCATGCCACTTCCTGGACGGATTCCAGGTTTTAAGAGGACGGACATCAGTATTCTACCAACAACTGAGACCAAGTCCTCTGTGTGGCGGAAATACAAGGTTCAAATGCAGGAGAAGGGTGGGTATTTTCTTATATCTTAATCTTGTTTTTTGGGGGTTTTTTTACACGAGGAGGCCTCAATGGAAAACTAATGATGAGTAATCTAACAATGCTATCTTTGTCTTTAATCACCTTTCCAGGTCACCGTGCTGCTGGCAACAGCACATTTAGGAAGCTGTGGAAGGAGCTGACTGTAAGGTTTTAGCGATAGTATCCTGTTAGCTGTTGTGTTTTAGTGTTTTGTATATCTGTCTTTTGATGTTAATTACTCTACTCTCTCTCTCCAGGTGTCAGCACTTCCTGTCCGTGTGGCACCTGCTAGAATGATTGTTGTTCCCACCCCTGATTGTGTCCAACTGTGCCCCATTGCCTAATGTGTATATTTAGTCCTTCTCTCCCTTTGTCTGGTGTCGGTTCGTCTTGTGATGTCGTTATCTCTATGCCTGTTTACCAGAGATTCATGTTACATTACCTAGTTGAACCTAGTGATTATATGGAGAATCTTAGTAGAGCCTAGGAGTCATTATTGATAGCTTTGGTTTTCTTAACAATAAAGAAGATTACCAAGCAACGGAATTGAGCATCTGAGTTCTTACGAGGCCATTGTATCAGAGCGAACCGACCAAACAAGATGGACTCAGCCGATTCCACAACGCTAAGAACGGCCCTGCAGGTGCAGGGTAAACTCCTTCACCAACATGAGGAACAGCTGTCAGCAATTAACCAAGGGATCCAGGGCTTAAATGTTCGTCAGGACAGCTTTCAAGCTACTGTGTCCACGGAAATAAACCTACTGGCTGAGAAGATGCGGAAAGTACTCACTCACCTCGTGGCAAATCCTGGTGTTCCTGCGGCAGAGCTTTCCGGTCCAGCGGGGGTCGGGTCTGTCGCTATTCCCGTTCAAGTACCCGTGCATTCGCCTACGATCCACCTCGCTTCGCCAGAGAAATTCTCCGGAGAATCTGGAAACTGTCGTCCTTTCCTGGTGCATTGCGATCTCCACTTCAAACACCAGCCCGCAGCATTTCCCACCGATCAAGCTAAGGTAGCTTTTATTGTTTCTCATCTGACGGGGAGAGCAGAAGCCTGGGCAACAGCGGAGTGGTCCCGGTCCTCTCCTGTTTGTCAGTCATTAAGACTGTTCGTGGATACCATGAGCAAGATTTTTGATCTGACATCACCCGGGAGAGAGTCAGCGAGAGCCCTGGTGAACATTAAGCAGCGTCAGAGGAGAGTGGCGGATTACGCAATCGATTTCCGTACTTTGGCAGCGGAGAGTGGGTGGAACTCAGCGGCTCTCTTTGATGCTTTCATGCATGGGTTAGCGTATCCCATAAAGGATCAATTAGCTCCATTACAGCTGCCTGAAGATGTGGACTCACTCATCGCCATGGCTATCCGGGTTGATCAACGTCTAGCTCAAAGAGAGCGGGAAAAAGGAAGGAATACAGAATCCACTCCACCTTTCAGACAGGAATTACCAAGGGAATACTACGTTTGGCAGAGGAATTCCCAGTCTTCATCTTCAGAGCGATCAGCGCCCCCTATCGCCGCGGAGGAACAGATGCAGCTCGGTAGAGCCAGACTCACTCCGGAGCAACGTCAGCGCCGTCTACGGGAGCGGCGGTGCTTCTACTGCGGTCACAGGGTCATGTTTCGGCAGCCTGTTCGGCAAAAGATCAGGCTCATCAGCGGGAAGGCAGACGCTGGTGAGCCGAGTGACTTCCTTCGACTCTCCGGTCAGAAGATTAATGCAGGTACAAATCCAACTTGGTGATAATACTATGACTCAGGATGCATTAGTCGATTCTGGGGCTGATGGGAGTTAGCTAAAAGTTTAAACTTAAAGGTTGTTCTTTTAGATCAGCCCTTAGAGGCTAGTGCTTTAGACGGCCGCCTTTTTTGTACTATTACTCATCGCACTGAGCCCATGGTATTAGTCATAGATCAGGAACATCTTGAGCAAATACATTTTCATTTATTTAACTCTGCTCAACATCCTCTCATTTTGGGGTACCCTTGGCTTGTTAAACACAACCCTCACGTTGACTGGCAGACAGGAAGGGTTAAAGGGTGGGGGGATGAGTGCTCTCATTCCTGTTTAACCAGTAAAACAGGGTTGAGTAATTTGCACAGATCAAGTAACTTTAAGCAGGGATCAGGCAATAACAGTGACATTTTTTCTAAGCCTTCTGACTTTCCTGATTTGGCTAAAGTTCCGGCGTGTTATTTAGACATCAAGGAGGTGTTTAATAAAACACGAGCTACTTCTTTGCCACCCCATAGACCGTACGATTGTCCCATAGACCTTCTGTCGGGCTCTACTGTTCCCAAGGGACGGTTGTACTCACTTTTTGGGCCAGAACGGGAGGCCATGAAGGAATATATCGATTCTTCACTTAAAGCTGGTTTGATTCGGACATCTTCATCCCCAGCAGCGGCAGGTTTCTTTTTCGTGGGGAAAAAGGATGGGACATTGAGGCCCTGTATTGACTACAATCCGCTAAATCAGATCACAGTTAAGAACAGATATCCCCTTCCACTCATCTCTACGGCATTCGAACTGTTACAGGGAGCCAAGCTATTCACCAAGCTCGACTTAAGGAATGCTTATCACCTTGTGCGCATCCAGGAGGGGGACGAGTGGAAAACAGGTTTCAATACGCCTACAGGACATTACGAATATTTGGTGATGCCTTTTGGAATTTGTAATGCACCTGCTGTTTTCCAAGCCCTCATTAATGATGTGTTAAGAGATTTCCTGAATGTTTTCTGTTTTGTGTATCTCGATGATATTCTCATCTTTTCTCCAGATGAGAATACTCATGTTAACCATCTTCACCTTGTTCTGCAGAGACTCCTGGCTAACCATTTGTTTGTGAAAGCCGAAAAATGTGAGTTTCATGTGAACACTGTGGCATTTTTGGGCTATGTGATTTCCCTTAACAAGGTGGAAATGGACCCAGCTAAGGTCAGTGACGTGGCTAATTGGCCAACGCCAGACACTAGAAAGAAAGTTCAGCAATTCTTGGGGTTTGCTAACTTTTACAGACGTTTCATACGCAATTTCAGTGCTATTGCCTCTCCTCTCCATGCCCTTACCTCTCCCCATGCTCAGTTTGTGTGGAATCCACAGGCAGATAAATCTTTCCTGGAACTGAAGAGGAGGTTCACCACAGCTCCCATCCTAACTGTACCTGATCGCCACCGACAGTTTGTGGTGGAAGTGGACGCCTCCAACGACGGCGTTGGAGCTATACTGTCCCAGAAATCAGCGGGGGACAACAAACTTCATCCGTGTGCATATCTCTCCCGTAAGCTATCTTCTGCTGAGAGGAATTACGACGTGGGAAATCGGGAACTGCTGGCGGTGAAGAGGGCTTTGGAGGAGTGGCGGCACTGGTTGGAGGGAGTAGAGCAGGATTTCCTGGTCTGGACGGATCACAAAAACCTGCAATACATCAGGAAGGTCAAACGCCTGAACTCTAAACAGGCCAGATGGGCTTTGTTCTTTAATAGATTTAGGTTCACTCTGTCATATCGACCTGGTTCGCAGAATGGAAAGCCGGATGCACTCTCCAGAATGTATGATCCTGAGCCAGTCCCCAAGAGTCCAGACCCCATTCTGCAGCCAGACCGAGTGATAGGGAGTGTGACCTGGCCCATTGAAGCCAAAGTCAAACAGGCAAACAGCGGGAATCCTGTCCATAAAGGGTGTCCTCAGAATCGCCTGTTTGTTCCAGGGACACTTCGTTCTCAGGTGATTCATTGGGCCCATACATCTGTTCTTTCCTGCCATCCTGGAACCAAGAGGACCCTCTTTATGGTGAAACACAGATTCTGGTGGCCTGCTATGGGGAAGGATGTGGCAGAATATGTGGCAGCATGTCCTGTGTGTGCTAGGAACAAGACTTATCGTCAAGCTGCGGCAGGTCTTCTCCAACCTCTACCCATTCCCAACAGACCATGGTCGCACATTGCGTTGGACTTTGTGACAGGATTTCCACCTTCGGCAGGTTACACCACAGTACTCACAGTCATTGATCGTTTTTCCAAGATAGTACATCTCATCCCCATGTCCAAATTGCTTACTGCCAGAGAAACACTACAGGCCATGTTGTCCAATTTTTTTCGGATCCATGGTTTCCCAAGCGATGTCGTTTTAGACCGAGGCCCACAATTTCGTTTCACGTTTCTGGAGGGAGTTTTGTCGCCTGATCCAAGCCACTGTGAGCCTGACGTCCGGATACCATCCCCAGTCAAATGGCCAAGCGGAGAGGATGAATCAAGAAATGGAGACCTGTTTGAGATGCCTGGTGTCCCAGAAACCTACCACCTGGAGCAAACATCTGATTTGGGTTGCGTATGCACACAATACCTTACACACATCAGCCACCGGAATCTCTCCTTTCCAATGTGTCCATGGATACCAGCCTCCATTATTCCCGGAGCTCGAGAAGGAAGTTATTGTACCATCAGCACGTGCTTTGGTTCGCCGCTGTCGCTGGGTATGGAAGGGAGTTCGCCAGATGTTGCAGAGAAGTGCGACCTGCATGAAAAGTTTGGCTGACCGAAAACGACGTCCATCTCCTAAATACAAGGTCGGTCAACGAGTGTGGTTGTCCACCAAGGATCTTCCTCTTCATGTCGCCTCCAGGAAACTGGCTCCCCGGTTCGTTGGTCCATTTCCCATTTCAAAAGTTATTAACCCTGTTGCGCTTTGTCTATGTCTCCCAAAGTCCCTCAAGGTCCACCCCACGTTCCATGTCAGCAAGCTGAAACCAGTTGTAGAGAGCAGACTGGTTCCCCCCCCCCCACACCACCTCCACCCCCCGATGGAGGTATCATCTATACAGTGAAAATAAATACTGTCAGAAAGAAAGCGGGGTAGAGGGAAACAGTTCCTGGTTGACTGGGTAGGGTTTGGACCAGAGGAAAGATGCTGTATCCCGGGCAGCTTTATTGTCGACAAGTCCCTTATCACGGATTTGACAGACTACGGTCTCAGGCTTCGGGGCCGTCTGGAGTCGTTCTTAAAAGGTGGGCTACTGTAAGGTTTTAGCGATAGTATCCTGTTAGCTGTTGTGTTTTAGTGTTTTGTATATCTGTCTTTTGATGTTAATTACTCTACTCTCTCTCTCCAGGTGTCGGCACTTCCTGTCCGTGTGGCACCTGCTAGAGTGATTGTTGTTCCCACCCCTGATTGTGTCCAACTGTGCCCCATTGCCTAATGTGTATATTTAGTCCTTCTCTCCCTTTGTCTGGTGTCGGTTCGTCTTGTGATGTTGTTATCTCTATGCCTGTTTACCAGAGATTCATGTTACATTACCTAGTTGAACCTAGTGATTATATGGAGAATCCTAGTAGAGCCTAGGAGTCATTATTGATAGCTTTGGTTTTCTTAACAATAAAGAAGATTACCAAGCAACGGAATTGAGCATCTGAGTTCTTACGAGGCCATCGTATCACTGACTCCCAGTGTCATTATTGGGAGGCCGATGACAGACCTATGTTGGTTCTGTCAGAAAAACAACATTGCCATCTGCCGCAGCTCCAACCTTCCCGACTGTGTCAAGTCAGCGAAGCTCAGGAAGCAGGAAGAACACCTCCGTACCGTGGGGGTGGAGCGTCAGGCTTACCAGGAGATGGTCGCCAGCTGTAAAGAAACAGCTAGAGAGCTGGGAGTCAAATTAGGACCCAACCAACCCTGTAGCAGAGACATCACCATCCACTACAGCTTTGACTATGCACAGCAGGTGAGGTGTATGAATGTGATGAATGCTGTGATAATCCAGAATGTTTGGAATGTAACAATATGAATATTCACACATTTTTAGAATTAAAGTATAGATCACTCATTAGTTAATTCATCTGTTGGTCTGGTGTTACAGGTTCACTACCCCAGTGACCCTCTCCAGCCCGGGCCCATTTACTTTATGGTTCCCAGGAAGTGTGGACTGTTTGTCTGCTGTGAAGGTGTTCCTCAGCAGGTAAACTACCTCATAGATGAGGCTCATTGCAGCAGCAAGGGTTCCAATGCTGTCATTGCCTACCTCCACCACTTCTTCTCCCAGTGTGGGCTTGGGGAGAAAAATGTTCACCTGCACTGTGACAACTGCTCTGGTCAGAACAAAAAAAGATACCTCCTCTGGTACCTTGCTTGGCGGTGCATGGTGGGACTCCATGAAGTTATCTCACTCAACTTTCTTATTGCTGGCCACACCAAATTTACACCTGACTGGTGCTTTGGCCTGTTTAAGCAGCAGTTCCGCCGCACACCAGTGTCCTGCCTGAAGGACATCAGCCAGGCTGTCAGGTCCAGTACTGTCACTGGAGTCAACATCCCCCATCTGGTTGGCAATGAGTCAGGGGAGACCTTCATCAAAACAGATGACTGGCACAACTTCCTTGCCCCCAGCTTCAGTCCGCTTCCAGGTATCAAGAGATACCATCACCTACGCTTCACCAGTGCCGAGCCTGGAGTGGTCTACGCCAAGGAGTTTGAAGGTAAACAAGAAGAATCCTTCATGCTGCTACGCACAGGGTGCTTTACTGACCAGGAGGCACGTCCCACTGAACTGACTCCCCTGGGCTTGATGAAAAACGGCAGTGGTATCTTTTTGAGAAGATCAGAGAGTTCTGCACTGAGGAAACCAAAGACATCACCTGCCCCAAACCCTTAACACCTCATCCTCAATTAGTTAGAGTGCATAATACATCAACAATATGTCATTCTTCTGTAAATACTGTAAATATATATTTCAAATTGGTTTAAAGTACTGTTAGCTACTCTGTTGCTTGTTTGCTATTTTTATATTGTGTAGTATATTTATCTGTTCTGTTGCTTGCTTCTTTCTCTAAATTAACTTTTGTGTCAAATGATTCTAATGTTGTTATAGGTTAACATGCAATCAGTTCACTTAAGTATTTATTCATAGTGTTTTTCATAAAAATTGTATATCGATGAGTGTGCACGTGGGTATGGGTGTGCACGTGAGTATGGGTGTACACGTGAGTACGGGCATGCACGTGAGTACGGGCGTGCATGTTGTCTGGGTGTGCACATGGCCATGTACATGGGAATAGATGTGTGCGCATAAGCATGTGCTCAAACACCAAAATACATGTTAAATTGATAAGCGTGCACGTGAGTTCGGGAGTGCACGTGAGTACGGGAGTGCACGTTGGTACGGCGTGCTGTGTATGTGAGTGCCTTTGTTCCATGTATTGATGTATGAAAGTGACAAAGAGAGAACAGTATAGTGTGTGTGTGTGTGTGTGTGTGTGTGTGTGTGTGTGTGTGTGTGTGTGTGTGTGTGTGTGTGTGTGTGTGTGTGTGTGTGTGTGTGTGTGTGTGTGTGTGTGTGTGTGTGTGTGTGTGTGTGTGTGTGTGTGTGTGTGTGTGTGTGTGTGTGTGTGTGTGTGTGTGTGTGTGTGTGTGTTTGTGCAAACAGCTCTAGATGAACTCGTTTTATGGTATGGTTCATTTGAATAAATACCTAAGAAAGTACTGCAAACTTTGAAGGCCTTTTTCTCAAAATCATGGTTCGGTGACATTCATTATGTAAAGTGACGTATTTTGCTTAATATTTGGAGGACAAAAACAATATTGATATAATTAGAAAGCTAAGAATCTCATCTTTCCAACAGTGTATCAAACTCAAAATGTCTTTCAGGGTCAATGTGACTGAAAATGATAGAGCAGGTCACATATGTGCTACAGCGTCTCCAGCGCTTTCGAGCGGTCTCGTGTTACAGAGTAATTATGTCGTTGAAAATCTTAGGTCACAGGCTTCTCCAACAATGCAACACAATAATACAGATAAGCAGACAATATTAACCAATATTAAAATATACTATATTAAAACTAATACAAAAAGAAAAATGTTTTTTCTTTAAAAAATATTTGAGAAAAAAAAGTGGAATAGTGCAATACGAGTCTATATACAAGTTATTGGAGTGATATATTATATAATATATAAATAATTACTAAGTAGCAGACGAATGTTATGAAATTGTTTCAGCAGTTCAGTTTTTTAACAGTTTTATTGCCTGTGGGATGAAGCTGTCACTGAATCTGGTTGTTCTTGTCAGGATGCTGCAGTAACGCCTGCCAGACGGCAGCAGACAGAACAGTTTCTGGCTGAGGTGATGGGGGTCTTTTATAATCCGGAGAGATTTATTCCTAAACCTCTGGGAGTAAAGGTCCTCCATGGATGGCAGCTCCGTCCTGGTGATGTGCTGTGCAGTTTTCCCCACCCTCTGTAAAGCCTTACGATTAAGGGCGTTGCAGCTGCCATACCAGACCGTGATGCAGCCCGTCAGGATACTCTCTATGGCGCACCTGTAGAAGGTCAGGATACTCTCTATGGTGCACCTGTAGAAGGTCAGGATACTCTCTATGGTGGAATCCATTTTGAACCTCCTCAACCTGCGGAGGAAGAAGAGTCGCTGTCAAGCTTTCTTGGTGATGGTGGTGGTGTGAAGAGTTCATGTCATGTCGTCAGTGATGTGGACCCCAAGGAACCTGAAGCTGCTGATTCTCTCCACCGTAGATCCATTGATTGCGATGGGGGCGTGTCTCTCTCCCTGCTGCTTCCTGTATTCCACAATCAGCTCCTTTGTTTTGCTGACGTTGAGATGGAGGTTGTTATCCTGGCACCAAGATGTCAAGTTTTCGACCTCCTCTCTGTACGCTGTCTAGTCGCCGTCTGCGATCTGGCCGAGAGGGCTGAGCACGCAGCCTTGAGGGGCACCGGTGTTGAGGATCAGCGTGGAGGATGTGATGTTACCCACCCGCACTTCCCTGGGTCTGCTCGTCAGGAAGTTCAGGATCCAGTCACAGAGGGCGCTGTTGAGCCCGAGATCTTCACTGGAGAAATGCCATGTCCAAGCATGCTTCAAAACCTCCACCATCATCTCGGTTCCCAAGAAAACAAGGATCACAGGATTAAATGACTACTCGCCCTGACCTCTGTGGTTATGAAGTCCTTTGAGCGCCTTGTCCTGTCCGACCTAAAATCCATCACAGACCCACTCCTGGACCCCCTGCAGTTCGCCTATAGAGCCAACAGGTCTGTGGACGACGCTGTCAACATGGCCCTTCATTTCTCCTCCAACAGCTGGACACAGCAGGAACCTACACCAGGATCCTGTTCGTGGAACTCTGCCTTCAACACCATCATCCCGGCTCTGCTGCAAGACAAGCTCTCCCAGCTGCACGTGCCCGACTCCACCTGCAGGTGGATCACAGACTTCCTGTCTGACAGGAAGCAGCACGTGATGCTGAGGAAAAACGTCTCTGACCCCCGGACCATCAGCACCGGTTCCCCTCAAGGCTGCGTTCTTTCCCCTCTGCTCTTCTCCCTTTACACCAACGGCTGCACCTCTAGTCACCAGTCTGTCAAGCTCCTGAAGTTCGCAGACGACACCACCCTCATCGGACTCATCGCTGGTGGGGACGAGTCTGCCTACAGGTGGGAGATGGACCATCTGGCGACCTGGTGTGGAGAAAACCACCTGGAGCTCAACGCTCTCAAGACAGTGGAGATGGTTGTGGACTTTAGGAAGAACGCAGCCCCACCCACCGTCATCAGTCTGTGTGACTCTGCTGTGGAGTCTTTCCGCTTCCTGGGCACCATCATCGCCCAGGACCTCAAATGGGAGCAGAACAATGTTCTTCCTGAGGCAACTGAAAAAATTCAACCTGCCAAAGACGATGATGGTGAACGTCTACACCTCCATCATCGAGTCCATCCTCACCTCCTCCATCACCATCTGGTACGCTGCATCCACAGCCGAGGATAAGGGCAGGCTGTAGCGTGTCATCCGCTCTGCAGAGAAGGTGATCGGCTGCAATCTGCCATCCCTCCACGACCTGCATGCCTCCAGGACCCTGAGGCGGGCAGGGAAGATAGTGGCCGACCTCTCCCACCCTGGACACAAACTGTTCACCCCCCTCCCCTCTGGCAGGAGGTTGCGCTCCATCAGGACCAAAACCTTTCGTTACCTGAACAGTTTCGTCCCCTCCGCTACCAGCCTCTTAAACAAGGCCCAGCTCCCCCACTGACACTTTACCTCAGCCACAACGTAGACATTACATTAATGGACACAATGTTCAATACTGCTTACTGCACATATTTCTTGTTTCATATTTCATATTTTATATCCTATAATTCATTCATAGCATTCTATTTCCATGTAAATTACTGCTTTATTTTATTGTTATTTAACTATATTTTATAACGGTGTCCTTAAAGATTTTTTGTTTTATATTAGATTTATTGTTTTATATTTTATGTCTGCACCATGACATCAAGTCAAATTCCTTGTATGTGTGAACCTACCTGGCAATAAACCTGTTTCTGATTCTGATTCTGATTCTGAACACTAATGGTATTAGTAAAATAATTGTTTTGTTTATCCAAAAGTAAAAAATGGCCAGCATAAGTCCTGGGCCCAAGGTGGTGTTTTCAAATTCCAAAACCAAAAGACGATCAATGTTTAATGATATATTGATACAAACAGGTTGGGCTTTTTTTTGGTAATGTATTAAATAACTGCATAATCAAGGTTCAAGGTTCTTTATTTGTCATACGAACATACACTGAACAAAAATATAAACGCAACACTTTTGTTTTTGCTCCCATTTTTCATGAGATGAACTCAAAGATCTAAAACATTTTCTACATACACAAAATAACCATTTCTCTCATATTGTTCACAAATCTGAAAAAATCTTTGATAGTGAGCACTTCTCCTTTGCCGAGATAATCCATCCCACCTCACAGGTGTGGCATATCAAGATGCTGATTAGACAGCATGATTATTGCACAGGTGTGCCTTAGGCTGGCCACAATAAAAGGCCACTCTGAAACATGCATTTTTGCTTTATTGGGGGGGTCTGGGGGGATCCGAAAACCAGTCAGTATATGGTGTGAGGGTTAGGATTAGGGTTAGGGTAATGTTGTGAATCGAGTGGCCCATGGTGGTGGTGGGGTTATGGTATGGGCAGGCGTATGTTATGGACGATGAACACAGGCCACTCGATTCACAACATTACCCTAACCCTAACCCTAACCCTAATCCTGTGATGAGTCAGGAGGTTAATCCTTGTGAAGATAGCAACATTCATCCGGGGTTATATAACACTAATGGGGGTGGAGAGACAGAGAGTGAGAATGAGGTGAGACAAATATCAGCTGCACAGTGAAAGTGAATTAATGCTGTCAGCCGAGGACGCTCAGTGTTGAAACATTACTCGTGATGCAGTTAACCAGAACAAATAGCCTTAACACTGCTCTGTCTTCACATACCACGTTCATTTCTGCCTCTATGTGCAGACTCAATTCCAGACCATTCCACCATTTGATTATTACAATGACTCATGTTTAGTTACATTATCCTAGTGTTCAAGCAGTGGTGGAATGTAGACAAGTATCTTAACTCAAGTGTTGTTCTTTACATGAGTATTTTTCATCTACTACCACTCCGTCAAATGTATTTGACAGCACTGGTTACCAGTCACTTTATAGATGCTTTATCAGATCAATAGCTTATAGAGAGAAAAAAATCAACTAATAAATAAACATATAGTAATAGTAATTGCAAATAGCCACACCTTTACCAGCTGCGAAGAACACTTTACTGCATCAATAATAACAATGCAGTAATTGAATATATATATAATTATGAAATGTTCCAGTATGCAGTACTTTTACTTTTGGTACTTCAAGTAGGCCCTATTATGCGTTTGGGGTTTTCCCTTTCCTCTGTTCTATGGGTTTTCGTGCATGTAAAAAGTTTCTCTCGCACCTGCCTAGAAAAACCTCCATTGGACTCCTTTGTTAGTGACATCAGATCACTATATCAAAATTGTGCTTCTATTGGTTAGTAGCCAACGGCTAAGACCTTTGTTTGAGCATGTTAACATGTCACAGTAGAAGCACAAAATACAAATATGAACCTAAAAAAAGATCATAATATGTCCTCTTTTAAGACCTTTTTCATGGCAATACCTTTTTACTTTACAATTTGGCTTTGGAGTACTTCCACCTTTTTCAAGGTAAGATAAAAAGCTACAAGTAAAGAGAAAACCACACTTTACATCATCAGTCATGACCATGAAGCACATCTACAGTACCAAGACTTAGCACAAAAAGTATTTTTGACCAGCTAGGTACAAGTGACCCTGACAGTAACTTGCTTTCAAAGCAGCTTATTTGACTTCATTTTTGTTTGTGTGTGACAGATTTATCGGCCAACAACCAGACGGTATAATGTTGGATCCAGATGACAGTTTCTGGTGTCAGGCGCTTGAGGATCTGGAGACGTGCGGCCAATCAGAACTGCTCCGAGAGATTGAGGTCAAGTAGCATGCAAGCATCCACCGCCAATTTAGATTAATAAGTCGTAAGCTTTATTCAGAAAAATGCTTGAACCCTAAAGATACCACATACAAATTAGCTGTAGGTTACAATAGCATGTTAGCATTAGCATCAAACATGAACAAAACTCTCCCCAAATTATACACTTATGCACAATCCAGCTGGATTTAAACGTTATTTTTTAAATCAGTATTGTTATCAAATTAGCAATAATTTCAACTGACATTTAATTGTGTATGTTTTGGTGTGTGTAGGCGTCAATAATGACAGGAACAGCCATCAGTCTGGGTGTAGAAGGTGCTAACAAGCCTCAAGCTGAGCCCATACTGGCCCACAGCAGGATGAGCCCACTGCGGAGAAATTCCCTCCTGCACCAGGGAAACCTGTTCCACCAGGGGACACACCTGCATGAGCATGCTCACCTGCATGAGGAGGCCCAACTCCACCAAGGTATATAAACAGCAGATGTGACAGCCGCAAGGTTGCCTCCCCAAGCTCATATTATATCATTCAGTGGCGGCTGGCCAATAGGGGGCGATAGGGCGCCGCCCTCTCTAAACCACACACAAAAATATTATTATTAATAATAATATTAATTAATTATATACATTGTAAATATTTGTTTGTTTAAAATATGGAATGCAGCCAGAAATATGTGTAAAAATAATTTGCCTAAAATATATGCTTTTCTTAGTACACTGTATGACTGAAGTTCATTTCTGGGGCGATGGAGAAATTGCCCAACGGAGGCGGGTCTCTGTTGCAGGTTAACCAATTGCTGATTCAAGATAACATGTGTCATAAAATGTAGCCAATCAGGTTTCTCAAAACTAATACCAGAGAGGTGATTATTTTATCGCCCCAAGTAAGCAACTGCTACGCGACGGCCACAGGATTGCGGTGAGGAAACACAATGAGGAGTTGGATAAAAACAGGCATATTTTATCAAAGATAATGACGTTTTGTGGGGCTTTTGAGTTGGCTTTGCATGGGCATTTCGAAACTGTTCAGTCAACCCTGGCCTTTTCAGGGGATTGGTGGATTTAGTTTCCTCCCTGCACACTGTGCTGGAGGAGCACCTGAAGACCGCCACCGTTTTTAAAGGCACGTCAAAGACGTACACCACATTGATTTTAAGAATACGAATAATCATTATTCGTTTGTAACATCTTCAACTTTTTGTATTGTTGATTATACCGTTGTTCTGTAATATATATATATACATACATACATACATACATACATATATACATACATATATTATATATATATATATATCATTATGATATATATCATAAATATATACAGTATATATATATTTCCATATATATATATATATATATATTATATATACATCATATACCCTAAAGATAGGGTATATGATGTATGCAAGTATTGCTAATGCCATTTTATTTAAGTTTTTGTAAATAATCCTCAGTCTCAAATGCTTACAGTTTTTATGGAAGCATTAAAATGTAAGACTGGTAAATTAACACTGAAAACTCCTGTTTGTTTTGCATTAAGTCATACTGGAATGTTTGCTGAAATTGATTGCATGTGGCACAGCCTTACCTAGAAAAAATTCCACCAGCCGCCACTGATATCATTACCTAATAAAAATGTTTTCTAATTTGGGAGAAACGTTAAAAATGAACTGATATAATCTTTCTTAAACATTTTGTATTAACCTTTAACCTATTAACCACCCAGACGCCCACCTGCTCCAGGAGGCCCATTTCAACCATGAGGCCCACCTGCAGCATGAGGCCCACCTGCACCAGGGGGCCTACATCCACCAAGATAACCAATCCCTCTTGCACCATGATTCCAAGCCTAAAGCCTCCCTGAGAGTTTCAGAGAGGACGTGGGAGTCTCGTCGGATCAAAGAGGAGATGCAGGGAATTCTGTCCCCAACGCCTCTGGAGCTGCACAAAGTAAGTCCAAACCGTCTGGAGACAGGATGTGGGGTCTGTTTTGGGTTAGGACTTGTGATGTACAGTTTGTTGATCTGAGGGACCTAGTGTAGGGGGAAAACTAAGAACAAGGACAGGTATTGAGAGTCTGATGTGTTGATAGCAAGAGTTTTATTGTACAGTCTAGTTTAAATATATTTCACTGCAGAGACTTAGCTCAGATTAAAGATTTGAGATTTGTATTTTAAGAAATATTATTATTTGCTTTCTCTTTCACAGTTAAACACTACGATCGATAGTATAATCATGTCTGTGTACATTATGGATAGTGGATGTCAAAATGTACCAATTCTGAAATAATGATACTTGATTCAAAGTTTACATTGTTTCTCTTTAATATGACAACTTAACATTAACCAACCCAACATATCTACAATCTAAAACTGTCATAGATACTGCTCAAACCTAAAGAAAATCACAAAAGTTATTCATGACAGCCAATGTCAATACCAACCACATATGACAGTCAATTGATGCATATCCGGCCTGTTATGACATGTTTATTACAGGTTATGCTATTTTTGTTCTACTTACTGTTGCATTTAAAGTGCCATCATTTACAGAATCGCACTCAATCATAACATATGCAGCAGTAACTTAATCCTTAGGCATTAGGGTAGGAAACTGCAGGCAGCTACATGTCTTTACCCTCTGGGGATTCACAATTATGACCATATACATATACTGTATGTGAGGGTGTGCCCAGACGTGTACAGCCGAAAGTGAAAAACACGTTTTTTTTCCATAGTAAGAACGTGTTGCTTGTTGGCCATGAGCCAAAATGGAGCCTTTAAATGGTGTCTCAACAAAAGAGCCTACACTATTCTAAAATCATACAATACTGCCTTTCTTTTAATCTATAGTTCTTAGCAAAACATCTGGTTTCCATTATCCTGCAATTCTACAGTACTGAGAAGTGGTCTTTAGTTTGAGTGACCTGTCGAACATGTATCCTGTTGAAGTATGCAAGCTTTGCTTTTAAATGAGTTTATACCTATCCCCATCACATCTGTGAACAAAAACCCAATAATCTGTAACCAAGGGGACTCGTTATAAATTAAGAAAAATGTGGGATCTTTGTAAATGTTCTTTAAAAATAGGAGAAAAACAACATCTTGCTAAGTATTAAATAAAGGGCCAAAACTTAATTTTAGATTGACTTTAAGGGCTCTAACACTTCTGACTAACTCTCAGTGTCAGTTGGCTAGGGTTAGGCAGGGGTGTCCAAACTACGGCCCGCGGGCCAACTGCGGCCCGCCAACCATTTTTAATTGGCCCGTTTCAAAGTCTAAAAGTATAATGGACTATGGCCCACACATAATATTTGCGTTTAACTGTATTGTACTTCTTAGTTTCAACACTAGATGGAGCTACTGTCTTTAACAAGGCAGCGTCCCTACAAAGCAAGCAATCAAAGAAAAAATTTGCTCAGGGTCACCAGAAATGGCGGAACCAAAAAGACGCAAGATCGCAAGTGAGTGCAGAAAATTTCAGACTCGGTGGAAAAATGAATATTTTTTCATAGAAACCAAGGGGAAGTGTGTGTGTTTGATTTGCAATGAAACGGTTGCCGTTATGAAAGAGTACAATGTACGACGACATTACGAGACGAAACATCAGACCTTCACGTCCTACACTGGCGCCGAGCGGGAAGAGAAGGTGAAGCAAATGACAGCTAGCCTGCTAACCCAGCAACAGTTTTTTTTCCGTGCAAACAAAGCTCAAGAAAATGCTACAATAGCCAGTTATGAAGTAGCTCAACTCATTGCCCTACATGGGAAATCTTTCTCAGACGGTGACTTCATCAAACAGTGCCTCACTAAAGTCGTGGGAATAATGTGCCCGGAGAAAATGCAGGATTTTAACAACGTTAGCATGTCTAGAAATACGGTTGTGCGGCGAATTGAAGACTTGTCGGCTAACTTAAAGCAGCAAGTGTCAGATAAAGCTTGTGCTTGTGATTTTTACTCGATTGCATGTGATGAGAGTACAGATGCCACGGACACTGCACAGCTGTTAATCTTTTTGCGGGGAGTTGATGATAATTTTTGCATTACGGAGGAACTGCTTGATCTTCGGAGTCTAAGGGGGACAACAACTGGTAAGGACATTTTTGAAGCTGTGTCAGATGCAATTGACTCGATTGGACTTAAATGGGACAAGCTGTGTGGACTAACAACGGATGGGGCTCCAGCAATGACAGGCGAGCGCAAAGGAATGGCATCTATGGTATGCGCCAAGGTGCGAGAGAGCGGAGGGGAGGCTGTCAAAATGCACTGCATCATCCACCAAGAAGCCCTCTGTGCCAAGTCAGTCCAGCTTGGCGATGTGATGAACACAGTTGTGAAAACTGTCAATATAATTCGGGCACGAGGGCTCTACCACAGAGAATTTCAAGCGTTCCTCTCTGATGTCGATGCTGAATACGGGGACCTACTCTACCATTCTGATGTGCGCTGGCTTAGCCGTGGCTCTGTGCTGCAGCGGTTTTATTCCCTGAGATCAAATATCGACACGTTTTTGAAAGAAAAGGGCAGACCTCTGCATGAGCTCAGTGACCCTTTATGGTTGGCAGACCTGGCTTTTTTAGTTGATCTCACTGATCATCTCAACACCCTGAACAAGAGACTACAAGGCAAAGAGCAGCTGGTATCACAGCTGTATGCGCACATGAAAGCATTCCGTGCGAAGCTCCGTCTCTTCGAGTCACAACTGCGCAACTTCAATGTAGCGCACTTCCCCACGCTGACCGAAATCAAATGCGCGTTTCCAGATGCCCTCTCTGCTAAAATGGGAGAATATGTGTCTGTGATCACATCTCTCATTACAGAGTTCAGTCGGCGCTTTCAAGATTTTTCTGTCATTGAGAAGAAAATCACACTGTTTGCGGCTCCGTTTTCAATGGATGCAGAAGAAGTGGAAGAGAGTCTGCAATTAGAACTGATTGAAATGCAGTGTGATGATTCTCTGAAGAATCAACATCAGCTTCTCTCCCTACCTGACTTCTACCGGAGCTTGGAAAAGGCCAAGTTTCCTCTGATGAGACGCCACGCAAAACGAATGATGAGTCTGTTTGGCTCAACATACATCTGTGAGCAGACATTTTCTCTGTTAACGCTGAACAAAAGCAGATTGAGAACCAGAATGACCGACAGCCATCTCTGTGACGTCCTTCGCATCTCAACCACCAAACTTACTCCTGACCTGCCAGCTATCCTTCAGACCAAAGCGCAGCATCACTGCTCCCACTGAGTGCAACATTCTTCCCATTACTGGTGAGTTAAAAATATACACACAGTTTTCATGTGTTAATAAGCCCAAATACTTAATAAATTCAGTCAATTAAAGTTGAATTTTTTAACAAACATTAGTTGATGTGTTAACAAGCCCAATTATTTATTTATTTGTAAAAAACAAAATTAAAATCTACTAATGGAGAGCTGTGATGGAGGCTTTTTTTCTTCAAACATGTTCAATTATCAAACGTAATTTATCTGCATTTGATTGATTTTACCAATATTAGTGCATTAGAAGTGAGGCAGTATACTTCACGTCTAGTGAGTGGCCCAGTCCTTCGTATATTTTTCTGTATGTGGCCCTCAGGAAAAAAAGTTTGGACACCCCTGTAAG
>NC_136903.1:56253206-56317255 GCF_949606895.1 Notothenia rossii | reverse complement strand
ACAGAACTGAGACCGAAACAGGTGTCTCATTGGCAGGTTTCATTATATATAAATAAAAAAAGACTAGGAAGAACACATGTTGATAGGGGAAGATGGTCATGGTCGCTTATCGATGGCGGCGCAACCTACCTCAGTGGCCGTGAAAAAATCTGACCAAAAGTCGGCATCTACAGCCCAATCAAAGCTCCTCAAGTCTTTCAGATGTTAAAGACGCTGCATGTTTACGGTCCCTTCATGTGTAAACTAACCTCCATCTCTTTATTTAAATTGCTAAAAATCAAAAAGCCGCTCCAACAAGCAAGAAGTGAAGATAAATGCAGTAAAGGCCTGGCAGAATGTCACTAGTATAATTGACAAAAGCAGCCCTTTTCTGCCGCTCCCCGTCTTTGTCCAGGTGAACCACGTGAGGACCAGGGACTTTGACTGCTGCCTGGCGGTTGCCCCTGATCACAGAGGCCGGGGACAGACTGGAGCTGGTCATCAGTCGTAACCCACTGGCCAATGACGACGACGACGCAGAGGACAATAACAACACGTTTGACCATCATCTAGACCTGTAACACACAAACACACACAGCAAAGACAGTCAGATAGATCTCTCCACATACTGTACAGGCACATGCACACACTCTGCCACACCGGCAGGGGATGTACAATAACTGGTGATTAAGTTGCAACTGAAACTGGCCCAAACCCACACCACACTCCACCGGCTTGCAATAGTTCTACTGAAACACAGAGACTCCTTCAGGAACAAACTCACACTGTGAATTGCATGCTCACACAACCACCCCTTCCCATTCACACCGGGTTGAACTGCTGTCATACCATATTATTCTCTATGGAAGCACTGGATCTTGCAGAGAAACCACCAGGGACACTCTCATTAAGGTCGGCTGGGGTTCAGCGTTGTTCCAACATAAACAACCACTTCTCTGGCACTTTAACCAGCCATTAACTGATTTTGAATCTTTAAATATTATTTTTACTTTAAAAAATCATAAAAACCTGCAATTTGGGTGAGGTAATTCCAGCACTTTTTAATGCAAGGTTTATAAATATCTAGTGCTCAAACTGCCTAGCTCAGTTGGCAGATTATATTTGTTTTTAGAAAAGCTATTACTACTCATGATTAAGATTGATCCAACAGTTTCTACAATGTAGCCGTTGTGAGAGTCCATATTGCTTCTAAGAATCTGCTCAATTTTAAGAGTTATTTTGTGGAAAAGTCAAGATGAGCTCTCAGCTGTCGCATTGGAGTTTGAGTATATTAGATACCTCTGCACATAATATGGTCACGGTGATATATATTCATGTGTGCAATAGTTACAAGGTCAAGACACTGATGTCTTCACAACTCATCTAAGGGAAAAGAATAAAAGGGACGGATTTTTTTCTTGATTGCTTCAACATTTTCAACAATGGGGCAGCTGTGCTCATGGAAATGCGTGGGAAAATATTTTTCTCTCTGCACCATTTATTAGATTATTGACCTTTTTTTGTTTTTTTTCTAGAAGAGTTGCCAATCTACATTGCAAATCTTTCACGACAGTTGTCTTGGAGCACTGGGTTGGTATCGCCTCAGCTTATTGCTAAACTACAAAGTCAAAGAGTAGCTACCATGTATGCAATTTAGATAGCATTGCTCATGGTCAGGGGTCACAATAATCAGAGAAAAACACATGTATGTCATTAAAGGGGCTCTGTGGAGCACTTTGATGAGAAATCTGGTACCTCTTTCATTTTAAGACATTGGTTTAATGCCATTAACAGTATGGAGAACAAGTTACAGCATCACTGTTGTTTACACTTTGAGCCATAGGAGGGGGTTTCAGAGATAATAACAAAACAGAAATAAAACTATGTTCCTTAGCAACAAACAGAAAACATGATTTGAATTGCAAGTAAACAAAATGGTAGAAAATGTAAAGGCCAGTGGGAAAATATGTACTTAATTTATCTTTAAGAATACAGACAAACTATTGGGTCAATTTGTAATTTCCCCTTACATACATACACATATGACCAGGCACTCACAGCCCAACATACATGTCTTAACAGCAGATAACATGATTTTTTAAAGACTTCACATTTTCCCCTGCATGGTTTGATATAGTGTTTATACTTTACACGCTGATGTCATTTGAATCCAGCATGTACTGCTGCTTACATATGAATGATTGTAAAAATTACAAGCATAACAAAGAGTATTTTCTGCAATTTGGTTTAAATGATTATTTATCAAGATTCTTAGATAGGTAGATGCTCCACTTGTGCTGCCTATGTAACAGATTAAGAGCTACAGTGTGAACAGCAAGCTAATTTAAAAATAAATAAATAAATACCAAGTTGTGGCAAAAATGCTTCACTTAGCTACTTCATATGACATCTGCAGTATAGATCAACCATGAACATTAACATGTTACTGCTGTTTGACTTTGTAGGGGGAACGGACCTTTTTGTGGCCCAACTACCATGATCGGAGTAAACTGCATCATCTGCATTGAGGTTGAATTTATTATGATGCTGAAGAGTGTGGGTGCTGTTTAGATTTAAGTCACACACACTAACAAGCATATTGTCTTACT
Source organism: Notothenia rossii (assembly GCF_949606895.1). NCBI lineage: Eukaryota > Metazoa > Chordata > Actinopteri > Perciformes > Nototheniidae > Notothenia > Notothenia rossii. The sequence continues at coordinate 56,314,667 of NC_136903.1, read as the reverse complement.
AAACAGTGCCCTTATGCACAGATAACATAAGGTAGTTTTGCTTGATTGTCTTATGTTTGTTCATGTTTCTGTGTGTTTGGCTGTGACGAATCCTGCATCTCTGTTTCAAATGTACATGTGTATGAGTTTGTCTGCACATTTCTATCTTACTGGGTATATCTGAACATTTGGGATGAAATTTAGATCGTATTTTGCACTGTGACCTGGTATTTTTCCCCCATATATTATAAGTGCGTTAGGAAAAGATTGCAGCCAGTTTAAATCAAATAAATGCAACTAATGGTCCTTCAACAGAGTTTCAGAATAGTAGGAGCAACACCTTACTCAAGTATTGCCATTGTGTTAATTTAATGATGTCTTCATTGTCATTGAAAAAAAAGATTACTGAAATGTTTCATATATACAGTGTACTACAATGATCCTTTAGGTTCTAATCATTCCTGCTACTTTTAAATATTTCAGATTTATTTCAGATGTATTTCTTATTTCAATCATGTTCGGCCCATTAGTTTGGCATTGCGTATGGGATCTACAATACCCATAAGATGTGGCTGCTCTGCAGATTAAGCAAGTAATAGGTGCAAATTCAAAAAACATTTAAATCAGTACTGTTGAAAACAAAACACTGTATCATACTTATTGAATCCCTCCAAAATGGAGAGAAATAAATAAAAAACATGCACTTCCTCAAACTGTTATGAGGATTCAAATGGATCAGAAGAGCTCCAACTGTCATTGTGCCTAATATAGCTCCAACACTGCTAGTTAATACAATACCAAAATGCCGAACTGATACAAGCCTGAACCTTTTAAGACTTTTTCTTTAACCCTCTAATCTTTCCTCAACACTTATTTTTGTTCCGTTTGATAACAGCGGGATTCTTTCCACCTTTATTCTCATTCCTGTCTTCATGTCTTCTATTATTTCTGCAAAAACTCACTCCACCCTTATTATCTGTGGATTACAGAAGTGAGACTGGCTGTCACCCTACTACTGCACATGGCAGAGTGTGTGTGTCAGAAGGAAACAGTGTACGGTAATATCTTTATGTGTTCCTGTATGTAAGCACAATCGAGATAACTAATGTTGTGAGTGCACAAAATGTTTGAGCGACAATAAACACAACATAAAGACACACAGGAATACTACAGTAATCAGAGTGTGTGTTAAAGAGAGAAGAGACAGAGAATAGCCTTTGCCCTCTGAAGGATTGGACATTTTTCAACAGGAACAATCACAGCCTCTGTTCTCCCTCTCTTTTTTTGCATGTCTCCCTCTATGTTACATAATACTGTTAAAATCCAGCTGCCCCTCTTTGAGAACAACAGTGTGTGTTGTGAGAATGATGTGTATAAGACTTTATTCAACCCAGTCTCACGGCATTCCGTGTTATAGTCACAACATTTATTGAATCTATTGATTTGTGTTCACCAACACGATTTTCGCATTTTTTTCGTGTCACACAGAACGATTGTAAAAGCAATGTATTTCTATTGGTAGTATGTTTCGTGCCTGCACCACGTCTATTTGTCCGGTCGGGCCTTGGAATACCAGAAGCTGTGTGGTTCCTAAAAACATTTTCTTACTCAACATCTTACCCTAAGCCTAACCCTATCCCTTTTATTTTAAATTGTATAATGTCGTAGTTTTTTTTGCCGTCCGGGAGGAAAAGAAATGGGGCTCAGAGCCTCAGAATACTGAAATCTGTATTTTTTTTAATTGATTTTTGCTTCTAATATTATTTACATTGCTTTTAAAAGCGTGTGACAAAATGGCGAAATCGTGTTGGTGAACACAAATCAATAGATTAATTTTGTGACTATAACACCAAATGCCGTGAGACTGTGTTGCTTTATTGGTACGCTAACAACAGTTTGTGTTGCGGTTTGTACAATGTGTGTACAATATACAAGTGTGTTTACATGTACGTATCCAAGAATGTCAGTGTCTCTCTTTTCTTTTACGCATGTATGACTTTTTGAGCATGTTTGTGTGAATATGTGTGCGTGTGAATCTTTGAGTGTTTCAAAGAAAGAGAGCTAGGCGGTGTACATCTCATTGTACAGTGGTGAAACTTTTCAGGGCTGTGGGCACTCTGGACCCCCACGGAATGAAAACAGTGTAAAGAGAGACAACTTTTTCATACATAGGAAAAAAAGGGTCTCCAAGCACTTACTACAAAAGAAGCACACTGTTAAATACCATTCACTGTAAGTAATCACATTTACGAACATGTCTGAGTATTTTTACGAAATGTCAAGTGGCCAAAAAAATAAGGGTTTGTAAAGCAACAAAAAAAATGAAAAAAGTGGTGAGACAAGCCTTTCAAACTTTTTTGTTTGTTTGTTTTGTTTGTTTTAATGTATGTATGTACGTATGTGTGGTCATCCATACTCCCTATGCATTTCTGGGTCAAAGGTCAGTTTAAGCCCAATCCGGAATCGTAATAAATGTGATGAGTGAAGTTAAGAAGAAATATACAACCTCATCACAATGTTGTATGATGTAAATCACACATGTATACTGGGAGTCACATGACTCAATATATTATTATTATTATTATTATTATTATTATTATTATATTATTACTCAATATCACATGTATAGTTAAGAGGTTGAAATGACAACGAAACACGCTTGGACATATAGGACTGATACTGCAAAACTTAAAAAATTACAAATGATTTAGTTACTAATGTATTTAATTTGGGTGGAGAATATGTTGCAATGAATGTCAGAAGATTTATGACAGTATACCATGTAACCTATCCTAGCCTGTTGACATTACCCCTGATACCATGAAAAGATGTCATTAAATGTCACAAGGTGTTATATAATCTAACATGTATCCCATCATTGCCTGCAGAATTTCAAATGCTTACTATTACACACCGACTCCTTAAGCACACATTCGCACAAAATATGTTGGTTTTATTTTTGACCTAACTGGGCTAACCCATTTTCTTACCAAGAGGATGCTAGCTCAAATCCATTAGACCAGTACTGAAACCAGGCTGTGGAAGTGAAGTGAGTTGCCTTCCTCTTTTTCTTATTGACGGCTTTTACAGCAAGTCATTGCTTGTTGTTTCCTGTTTGAGATGGAGCACGTGTTGGGGTTTCTACTGCATGATTCGTAACTGTGAAATGTAAGACAGTCATGTGTTCAGTGTTTTAATGTGGATACAAGTGGAACAAAGACTGCTGTTTATGTCAAGTCACAACTTTCTGTTTGTACTGCGTGAGAAAAGAGGTGAAGTTTTCAACCCTACAGTGGAGAGGATTGGAGGTTCTTATCTGCTAGCTAACAGTGTGTAGCGTGGCTGAACACCACCTAGCATACTTCGATCTGTTCAACAATAGATAACTATTGAATATGCTTAGCTAAAAATCATTTTTGATCCTTACATTAATTCCGATTATCCTTCTGAATGATTTATGAAGGCTTTTAAGTTTTATTTTAAAAAGGGCTGCTAATCATATAGCTATCCAAGAAGTCCCCTTTGGCTACGAGACAGAGCTATCTTGCTAAATATAGCTGATGTCTTGCTAGCTGAACTATAAGCCATTAACTTAATGTTCAACTCAGTTACAGTTAGGGCAGTAATAACTATAAAACATACTTAGCTAACTTTAACCATCAGCTTTCTGCACAGAAAAATCTAGTTAACTTAGCAGTTTTAGTATCTGTTAGCTAGCCAATAGCATTTTGCCCAGAGAACTACAGGTAAGTAAATAACTATAATGAGCTGACCAGTCTTGCCATAACTGTAAAAATGAACACAAACAACGTACTCACTGTGGCTGTACACTTTGAAGGTCCTTTCAATTAAATATGTGTTGACAAGTCGCATCAAAGTTTAATGTGATTCCGGATTGGGCCAATAATAATGTATGCGTTGATATTGTGTATTTTTTTCAAATTCTGTAAAATTCTATTCTATGTAATATAGTATTTTTCTATGACAATACTACTCTTCCAAAATATGGGAGGAAATACAAAACAAGAATTATGAAGGAGAAAATAAAATGTATAACGTTGTTGTTGTTGTTGTTGTTGTTGTTGTTTTATTTTTTTCTATGAAACAAGTGTATTGCTATAGTTCTCTTTTCGAGAAGACATGAGATGAGATCCCAAGTGAAAACAATAAAAAAAGTCAAATTTTATGTTGGGTTACTGGTCTGGCATTATTTTGGTCTGTTTTGTCTGAAAGGGCCATATTATGCATTTTGGGGTTTTCCCTTTCCTGTAGTGTGTTATAGTTTTGTGTGCATGTGAATGGTCTGCAAAGGCTTAAATCCAGAGGGAGTCTCTCTCTCACACACTCAGCTTTTTCAACATTAAAGCATGGAAACATGTCACAGAAGAGGCACAAAATACAAAGAAGAACTTGAAAATTAGCATAGTCAGCCTCTTGAAATGTAAACAGAATACTTGTGTGACAATAAGACAGTCTGTTTGGATCGCTCCTTTTCTTAAATGCAAACTTTTCAACCGAAATTCGAGAACTTGTCCAGAAATAATATCGCAACTAAAAATGAACATGGGTTTGATGTTTGTTTTTTCCAATTAAATTCACTGAAGTGGAGTTAATACTTCTGAGTGAAGGCTATCAGAGTATCACATCACAAGCTGCATGCTGCATGCATACATGTATCATCTAATGGTTGTTCACTTGCACAAGGAACATTTGCAAAATGTTTTAGTTCCTGAACTAGCCATGTGTGTGTGAAGTAGGAGTTATATCGGGTAGGAGGCCAGCATATACACATTTCTATGTGTATAATGAACTGTGTGTAAGTGTTGTCTGTGTGTGGCTGTTAATGTTGAAACGAGGGCATTCCCATGTAAGTAATTGAGCCTCTTTTTAAGTATTTATTTTCCTGTCCATGGGTAAAGTGTGACACGTGATCTTTTTTTTTTAGTCTGCTGAATAAAATGGTTTATTTTACAGTATGTGTGTATACTTCTCTGTTCCACACACACACTCACACTTCTACCCCACAATTCCAATGATATATACGCAGCCTTATGATAATAAACTGTCTCTGCTCTGTGTCACACGTCTTCATTAGGTTTTATACTTCCACCTCCTCTGGCATATGGATTCATCATATATAGTATAGTAATTATTCTAGTACATCTTGTATTTTAACTACATCCTTTGATTGGAGTGAATGTGCCTAAAGGAAACCCAGGAGCTTCCCTGTTTCTATAGTGGTGAAAGTAACTAAACCTAAAGTAACTAAGTAACTAAAACTCAGCTGAAAAAATACCTGAAAACCATCTGAAAAGAAAACTAAATCCTTTTGGAAATGTTTTAAAACAAACTATCTTGTAATTTTTTTCAAATGTTTTATTTCATGACTAATAACTTGTTTCCATGTTCCTACTTCTTCTCTGACTTTTAATATAATATAAGATTTTTTTTTTTTTTTTTATATGACATAATATACTAAATCATGAACTTTTTCAATCATGTATTACATACATTGGCCTTTTTTCAATCTTACTAAAAGATGTTCGTTTTTATGATATTGCAGATTTTTAATTACACAAACTATAATAATAATAATAATTCATATTCAGCTTTATTTATATAGCACCTTTTAAAACAGTGTAACAAAGGGCTTTCACAATGCAGAACACCGTAAAAAATACGAAAAAGAAAGAAACAATTTATTAAACCAAAGCATCTAAACACATAAAACAAAACAAATAGAAAATAATAACATTAAAAAAAAAATCTCAAAATCTTATTTAGATAATTATTTTTGCAGTAACTGGTATACACTGTGGAGGGGGAATGGACCTGCCAATGGGAGGAAACCTGGTTCATATCTGCAAAACGTGCATTATTTTCCCTGTGGCCTAGTAACCATAACATCCTGGGATCCAAATCAAACTTGATAAGGCCTTCTTTGATCTTCACATCATCCCTTACTCACTTTACCCTTGCACTTCCTGTTCTATTTTTCACAGTACAAAAAAAAAGCCATTAAAGCACCATGAAACACTGATCTTAAAAACACACAGATTTGTTTTGCTTGCTGCTTTGTGTGAAGGCCAAAAAACTGTCATGAGGAGAAAATGGAAAAAGAGTTTCTGAGCAGTGAAGTCTATTCCTGGAGCCGGCAGGCGCTGAATGGAAATGTCAACTTTGTGTTTCTTTCTTTGGAGTGATGGTTATTTAAAGTTCAAGCTTCTGAAAAACAACTGCAACATTTATATTAGGATGTTTCAATCTACCAACATCCTCTTTTTTCAGCACACATGGGAGCAATGAACATCAATAACACGGTGTTATTTGTGTACCATGTTTCCAGGCAACATTATAATCAAGACAATAAAAGGAACAAAGCCTTGTGACTGTGCCCAAAAGAGTGTTATGTCTTTAGGGGTTACTTACTGTTAGGCATAAACAGGCCATTTTATGTTAGAATTTCATGTAACATGTAAACACTCTCTTGGGAGTCCGTTGTTTGGTTTTGAAGATACAAATATGTGACCCTACCGAGGGAAAGTTACGGTCTGGGAAAATGGTCTGTTTCCAGTAGCCGGCTTTCCATTAATCTCCATTATGTCTGAGCCTTTATTTCCCCGTTGTGAAACGGATGTTTGGGTGAAAATATCCCATCATCCGAAGCTGTTTACAGAGCTACTAACTGCAGTTCTTTCAGAACATGCAGCCACATTCATGAGGGGGGAGGCCGTTTGTGTTTTTCAGTAGTTAGCTTAGCTTATGAGCACAGGTGGGGTTGTTAAGCTCACTTGCCACCATGAAGACAAATCCCTTACTTTGGAAAAATACAGAACACATTAACTCACACTTATAGTTCCCACGGCTGCAAAGGTTTTTGCATCAGATAATTTACTTCAAAACACAAGAAGTGTTGATTTTAAAGTCATGTTGTCCGCCTTATTTCCCCAAAGTGTTCCTATAAAGAAACAATCAACAATCAAAAGCACATTGATTTAACCCAGCCAATGACACGTGCCATAGTATACAAAACTCATACATGTTAAGTTAGGGATGTAAAAGATGATAGTCTAAGAGACATTTAATGTTAAGTATAAATGTAATTGAAGTTGAATTTGTAGTTCTTTGTTTTGGTTGAATTTTGAAAGGCTTGTTGTAGTCATAAGACAAGTGAAAGCCTTACATCCATACAAAATGTCCACTGTAGTGGACATTTTGTTAACATGCATCTCATTTGACTCTTTTGAGCTACTCTATCAATCCCTGATGTACTGTACAGAGGACATCCTGGTCTTTCCAGTGTTATGTCATTGATTAAAATTGCATGCTGGGAAGTTCCTCTTTCTTTTCATCCAAAATGGCTGGCATACCAACAACAAAATGTTATAGAAGCAGGAGGAGAAGTCAAATATTGTTGAATAATTGTAATCTTTACCATGAAAATCATATATATTCTTGTTTATTAACATGTGAGGAACTATATAATTAGTTCTGAAAGCAATTTAAGTTTTTGAAATAACAGCCCTTTTATTCAGGACCATCTTCATGGACTTAATGACTCAATATTGTTGCAGGAGACGGAACTGAAGCAGACATTTTCTGTACCAGATAGTTCAGGGAGATTACAATTTGGAGCTCTCAGATGACGAGAGAGATGAGGATTTCACACCTGGGATAGAAGAGGGTCAAGAAGAAGGGGAGGAAAGATGCAGGAGGCTCCATGAGTGCACAGATACAGACATAGAGACAGATAGGGACGAGCGGGAAAGGCATGGCCCTCTGTGGGCCAAGAGTAGCACGCATGTCTTATTGTTGTTTTTATTTTAAGTGGAGCCATGAAAAATGAGAATTGCCTCAGGAATGCCAAGTTTGTTTCTGTGAGCATGGTCAAACGGAGACCACATCCATCAAACTAGTCAAGATGACCCTACTGCCCGTGCCGACTGGAGTCCAATGAAGTACTTTTCCCACTACATTGACTACAAAGTCTTTGAAGATCTTGGCATTATAAAAATAAACATAAACAATTATCAGGTGCCAGATATAATACATCTTAATGACATACAGGTTACAGTACCTGCATTTGCCACAAATCAGTTTCCAGCCCATTGTACTATACTTTCACATTAAAGGAAAGCTGGCAGCAATGACTGTGGTGGAATGGAGCCTCCTGCATTGGTTTGAAAACCTTAAATCTTTTATTACAGGATTTGTAGGATTACCGTTTATTATGCTGTCGAGGGGATTTGGGTACATAACTCCCACAAGTTGGGAAATTGAACTTGAATGGAATGATGTTTGTGTGTAAAAATGTCTCAACTGTGGGTGTCTATGTGCCATTATTTAACTGTTTCTTTTGTTGTGTACGCGTTGTAACGATATACAATCTGAACATACACATACAAATATTATGAGCAATCATCCAGGGACATAAAACTCATGAGTTCATTTTCTGAAGACACATTTTTTATTAAGAAATAAAAAAAGTTTTACACCTTTTGTAAAACCTGTTCAAACACTTTTTTTTTTTTAACCTAGCTTACAGGTTGGCCATAGAAATAAAAAATAAAAACTTTCAAATTCTTTAAAAAAATGTTTTTTTCTTCACTAAGAATTAAAAAACATTTTCTCATTTACATTCTCAAAAAGGAGGGCTGGCAAGTCAAATGCAGGAAAGACTGAGGCATTGTCATTGGAGACCATGATCAAAATGGAGGATGATTGGGACTCCATTTCCCAGAGGGCTTAGCACTGAGATTACCAGCATTTAAGTAAGAAGGAGGAAAGATCATTTTACAGCCTTTTGTGTCATTGTTAACCTCTTGAGTCAGAACATGATCAAAGTTAAAATGCCAAATAGGTATTTAGGTCAAATATGTATCAGACTTCAAACTAAACATGATATTTGTTTTAAGGAAATTAAGTCCTGTTTATCTTCTAACCTCTACAGAGCCCGAATATTCATCACTGAAACAGCCAATGAGATTATGAATCCTGCAGATATGTTAGCGTATTCATAACAGAGATGAACATGATGTAGGCCACATGGGGTTTCAATTCTGCTCCCGTAGATGTAGTTTGGTTCTAAAGCACTGAGGTTGCAGGGTTTGACGAAGTGGGGTTGGATTAAAATAGAAATGTTGGAATAAGCAGAATGTAAAAATTGAATACAAAGTTCTAAAAGAAAAGCCCACACTTGATATGGTGGTTTTTTTCATTATATATACTGCTATTGTTACTAAGAGGCAGGCCTTTCCAAAGCAGCCAAAACTATTCCAAGGTATTTGTTCTATCACAAGCAAGACACCAACAACTCTTATAGAGGGAACTGGTTCACTTTTTTCAGATATCGTTAATCTTGTTGCATGCTTTTTGCTCATTTTCAAAATTATGCAAGCTTTAGGAATTGTCAGATTTTAGCAAAAAAGCAGTACTGAAATAAAAAAGGTACAAATATGGTGGGCTTAGTGGCAGTGTTACTGTGTTTTATACCTCTTACAAACTCACTTAGCGGTCTGTCACAAAAATTAAAAAAAAGCATTTCAATCGGAAATTCAGTTTTGATGTGACAAAGTTTTAGTCTCAGTGCATTTCAAACCACAAGACCCTTGATGGAATAGTGGATTTGTTTGGTTTCCACACATTTTGTGGTAGGATTTTATTTTACTGGACCCTGAAGATTAAAATGTTCTTCATCAAGAATTCACAGGCTAGCGTCACCTACCTTTGAGGAAAACAGCAGGAAAAATAAAAGTATTCTACAAAGTATTGCACGCGACAAATCGTAGCTTTCTTTTTGCTTTTTTTTTTGGTTGATTGATAGTTGTACATGTTACTCCAATGACAGAGGTTCAAATACACTATTTGGAATACAAAAGGCAAATGTGACAGAAACACAATCAAAAATAAAACTGCTGAATTCAATAAAACAAGATCAACAAAAATAAAAAAAGGATCTCTTTTCTTTTTTTTTTTACCCTAAAAAATAAATCTTCAGAAACTTTTACATTCACCCGCAGGTGACTTTCACATTTCCAGATTCGGCGGTAAAAACTTGTGCATTGCTAATGCTTCGATTCTCTTGCAAATTCATCAACTCTGATAAAAAAAAAAACGGTTAGCTTAGCTTAACATAAGGTTTACACAGGCTAACTGAAGGGGAGTGTAAGAAGGCAGAGGGACTGGTACATACCGTAAATACACACAGAGGCAACGGATAAATGACTGCATTAAAAGTATTATCTCTGGCCCGTGTTTCCCAACCAAAAGAAGGATCTTAGCACTAGGGAACTTTTCATCCAGGTTTTTTGCCTGTGTTTTAAATTATTTGTCAAAACGTTGCAGGTTCTTAAAGTTCCCTAAATAAAAAATGTCTTTCTTTCCATTTTGTGCATCTTAGAAATGCTGAATCCAGAAAAGTAGTAATTTCTTGGCTTAACCTAGACAAAATTAAAGAAAAGACAGCATATTTAACAGTCCATTTTTGTTTTCAAACTCATTTTTTATATATTCTAAAAATGGTTTAATTTCATTATGTCCAATTTTCTTATTTTTTTAACCTCAGTGCAAAGATCCTTCAGGGGAATCAAGAGCCAGATCTGTACAAAAGTTTAAGAATACAATGAAGCTTTGTATCCGTCTGCAGTGGGAGCTTAGCTGTACAAAGACGACTTATATAGGAAACATTTTTTTACTGTATGAAAATAGATGTCTGCTGCGGATTTGGTTTCACAAATCCCTTTTAACGATATGAGCTACTTTATCTAGTCGAAAGAAATTAAATAAAGTGACAAAAAAAATAATCAAAGCTTATGACGCACAATAATGAGGCCATGGTCTCAAGGATCACTTCTGATGTGATGTTGTAGGTCAAATTCCTGCAATGCACATGTACTGTGTAACTGTATAATGCATGTGAATGAATAGTTTAACATTTGTATCCATTTTAAAATGATGGCAGTGTTTAGTTTGTTGACCTCATAATTTGATATGAAAGCCAGTTTTTACAAATAAGGTGCAATAAAAAGTTGCATTGACTGATTCTTTAATTATTTTTGCCCAAGTTTGTTGATAAAGAAAGTATGGTAAATGCATGATTTTCTAATCTGTGTGGCTTTTAAGACAGAAACATCAATTTTGATTGATTTTAATTGAGTATTCCTTACCTAGAATGCACAAATGTTGGACTTTACAAGGGAATGTAAATGTCATACTTCTCAAATAGTCTGCAGTTGATGATGGCTCACAACAACAGTATTGTGGATGTCTAAAGACGGTTTGAATGAGCTTAGGCTTTAAATGCATTATTCTATTTAAAGTAAAGGTTTTACCGGTGTCAGATACAACTTCCCGGTATCATTATCTTGTACAGTGTCTAAGTTCACAGCTTTTATTAACTAAATCAGTACATTTATTCTGACTTGACACCCAATTCCCTGTATGGAGGTTTCAATGAGTGCATGGTTAGCTAGCTTTTCATTTGCTCTTTAGAACATTTGGGGTTTGAAATCATTACTTTTAACTCGTTTTAAATAAGATGAGCAACAACATGACTAATCTCATTCATTTTCATTCACTGGCTCTGATTTGTCTGCAGCCAGCTGCCACATTTCAGTGTCTGGAAAGTATATTGACCCTCAGACGATCGGACAGTCTGACGCTGGGGTGACATGTTATATTAACGTGTTGTTTAGCCGAATGTATCTAAATGGAATACTGGCCCCTGATATTTACAGTAAAAGCTATAAACCCCCGACACCAGGAACTCACAGATGGAGCCATTGTAGAATTCCCTTGTTTCACAGTACATTGAACTGCTCACTGAATGTTTGACCCACACTACCACAGGAGAAAATATTTGGGATAAATCAGTTGCATTGTTTGGTTTTTTTTGATAATAAAAAGACGGAATATTTGGCAGGAAATCAACAAAGAGGATTATTACTACAATGGCTGCCACTGTATATGTACGATTTTTAGCTTGAAATGTTTCGCCCGATAAAAGACGTTTTCCTTTCTCTATGTATAACTACAGCGATTATCATCAATAGTGAATACCAATAACATTATAGTCATAATAAAAAAAATCTAAACAATGACAGAGGAACAACTAATAACAATGTAACTTCCCCTGTAAAATAAAAAATAATCCAATCCAAAAATTGTAAGCCAAGAGCGCCTAGTGCAGTCACTAATGTACTGTAAACTGGTCTAGGACAGAGAAAGATAGATAGAGAGATAGATATAGATAGACTGATTAGCTACTACTGTACAGTACGCCACAGACAACACACTCAAGGGTTCAACCTCCACACTTCAAATCCTTTCAGATACTTCTGTCTTTGAGCAGGAGCGGGTTTCCTGATGCGTTCAGTGCTAGTTTCTCTTTGACCCATAGTTCATTGCTATGGAAGATGGGGATAAGTGTTCTAAGGTGCAAAAAACAGAATGCTGGTTTGTTTGGGGTTGTTGGCAATCATGGCTGTGACAATTCTACATTGGATTTTTAACAGGGAATTCTGTGTAGTGGTATAATCTATTGTAGCACAGAAACAAATCTAGAGGATGTATGAGATTGAGACACTTCAAAGCCAGATTTTGAAATTTAGGTAGGTCATAGATCTCACGAAAGTCTTGCCAAAATGTTGTTTCAAGAACTGATGATTTCAAAAGGGAAACATGTGACTTCATAGATGTCTATATTTAATTCTGCATTGGGTTAAACATTTTTTTTTTATTAATGATGCTGTACCCACTCCATGTTCTACTTCATCTCAACTGGATAAATAAACCAGAATAAATCAAAATTACCCAATGGCACTTGCCCTCAGATATGTGCACCCAGTTCATTGTATCAGTTGTTATATTTTCAAAGAACATGAAAAAAAAACCGTTGGTTGGTTATCTGTGATCTCTTGGTTAATCATTTTTCATTCGGTGGTTACAAAAAGCTGTTTGATTCAAATACTCAATGACCACTTTTGTAAATTTTTAGATCCGATTTTCTGGAAAAATTAGCGTAAACAAATGTACCGGCGTATGACCAGAGGCTGGTGGTAATTTGCCACTCTGCCTTTGAACAATTTAAGAGTGGGACATTTAGTCACATGGATATTATAAAGAGGGGAAAAAAGACCAGCACCATTAATTGTTTCAGAAATAGATTTGAAATGTGATTGCTACCCTCTTAAGAAAACCCACCAAGAGAAAACTACTTGCAAAGTATTCCTAGAAGATTTGAAACTGGGGGATTTTTTTTCCCTCCTTAAAACCCTTATCAGTCCACCAGACAGACAGATAGACAGAAAACTAGCTAGCTTTAGAAGCATTTCAGAGGACAGGAGAGGAGAGGAGAGCGTTCTCATAGAGAGCCTCCGCCTCATTCCTTTACATCATCGTCTCTACGATGGTGTGGGTGGGAGCCTTCATCAACAGGCCCTTGTTCCCGTTAGGGTCCAGAGGGTAGGAGAGCTCCTTGAGGCCACGGTGGTCTGCGGGGCGGGAGCTGGCCCCCCCGCGAATCGGGGCTGCCACCGCTTTGATCCTCTGCAGAGAAGAAGGGAGAAGAAAGGAAGGAGGGATGAAGTACAGATATGTGAAGGAAGGGCTTTCTTTTTTACGGTTTGTACCTACAATAAAGAATTCACAGGTGTTGTGTCAAATTATCATATCATCATTTATTATCATATTATCACAGATAAGCATATATTATGTATTTTAGTCTGATTATTTTTTACTCTGTTAAGTTGTATCTTATGTTTTGTATGTGCGTAACAGACATATGTCAAGGACTGACATTCCACCGGGGGCAAAAGAGATTTGCAAATGGTTAAAGGACTGGGGGTTTTATTGTTTAATGGTGGGGGTGTTTAGAAAAGCCTAAGGTAGTTTATGGGTGGGACCAGTTGGCTGCTTCCTTTCATGAATTTAGAGTGTGAATGTTACTGTATTCTGCGTACAGAACCTCTTTATCCTCTGAAGATTAAGTTGTTCTGTCCCTGCATTTGAGATCGATTTCTCTTGTGTTTTGACTTTCTTTATTACTTTATTAAATATAACAAAAAGACTTTGTCAAAGAATCATTTATCAGTTTCTCTCAAGGGAATTTGAATTTCCTCCACAACAGGAATGAGCATCTATGATCTAAAATAACCTACAAAACAAAACTGAACCATAAGGTTACTCCACCCACCTCGATGAGCGGCCCGTCAGAACGGAGGATCTTGATCACAACCACCATGGGGATGCAGATCATGGAGGTCAAGGCCAGACCCCAACCAATTCCAATGGCCCAATCAGGATACTCGTAGACCTTGTTGTACGTCAGTGGCTTGTATTTGACCAAGGAGAAGATCAAGCAGCCCTGGAGAGGAAGAGGAACAAATGCTCAAATACAAATAGTTTCACATAGGAGAGGAACAGAACAGACAAAATTCACAAATGACTATGTATTTAACAACCCCTTTATACAGGAATTTAACTTAAAAAATTATGTTACTGCTTCTTTCTTTATCCTTATTTTTGTTGTTTTATTAACGTTTGCTTGTCTCTATAATTTTCATGTGAGATTGCTCTTTACATTTTTGCCTCTGTCACTTCTGCTGTAACGCAGCGTCCACACGGCGGCGTGCGCTGAAGCTCGACCAACAACCAATCACATGCATCTCCCGCCCCGGACACACAAGCACGCAGTTTGATGCATATGATTTGATTGGCTGACGCTTCTGTCGAAGCTTCAAAAGTTGAACATTGCTCAACTTTTGAAGCGAGAAAAGCGAAGCAACGCAACCACAATGCAGTTTGGCAAGCGTGACGTCACCCCATTCAAAGTGAATGGGAAGAAGCGTTAAAGCTTCAACGCACGTCGCCGTGTGGATGGCCGTAACGCTGTCATTTTCCCCGCTGCTAAGCTAAGGATTTCTGATCCTCATTTCTGTTCTGTACTTAGGTTTTTCAATATTCTAACTGAACTTGGGACAAATTATTTTTGACAAATCAAGACAGTCTGTAACACATTAATATTGTGAGATGAGTGACAACTCAGTCCAGTTCATGTTCTGAAACCAGTGGAGTATTAAAGCAAACTATTCAGTAGGAAGTTAGCCGCTAGTTTGCTTGCTTGCTTGCTAGCTAGCTAGTTATGCCACGCTGGTTACAGTAAAATTAGAAGAACAGCAGGCTTGTTGCCAGAGGCTGCGATCAGTGTAACTGTTGGTCTGCTGGGAACTGCGAACAAACTCAGATGTTTTTTCAACGTACGTGTATTCTCACCATAGAAACTTACAACCGCCACTTTCTTTTTTAACTAGTCAAATGACCATTGAAAACAGTTCAATGTCTGCTTTACAAAAGTTCAAAGTTTATTTATTTTTTGGTTTCTTATTTTTCCAATTGATCAGAAACCTAAACTACGTAACTCTTATATTTATTCATCTCCTATTTTCATAGTCTTTTATTACTAATATCATTATTATTTTTTCCTTGATTCTATTTTATTTATTATTTATTTTAGATTTTATTGATCTGTGTGAATCTTTGCTGTACTGTTTTTTTCACGCTTACCCTGTTGCTGCTTTGTACAACTGAATTTCCCCTCGGGATTAATAAAGGTTCATCTGATCTTATCTTATCTTAAATGTGTTGTACACCAAAGGGACATAACAACAGCTTTGTTGAGTGTATATTAACTCGTAATATATACTAAAGGGTGCCAATGGAGTATATATAATTACTCAATTATTTCATTATATATTTTTTCACCTTCTTTCAAGACATTTTGATGAAACATATACAGAAGTTTGAAGCGGATGGAGATGGTATTTCAAGAAAATTTGCCAATTTGAAATGGCGAAATGTGTGTTTAAGAAACATGCCAACATCATGATGACACAAGCACGAGATAGAGCAAGCAGAATAATGGTGGTTAAAAAAAGAGGAATAAGAAGTCAAACTCTTTCAAAAAAAGGTCTTTGGCAGACCAAACAGCTGATACTTACAATAACAACTATCTTACCATGCACAGTATAGGAGTAATATAACTCCAGCTATATTTCATCCAAGCATTTGGTCTGTAGCCCAGCATGTCCTCAAGTGCATCATAGTAATTATCAGCGCCTATGAAAACAGTAAAACAATTTCTTATTAGTTTTTGCAATTCAATTCTTACTGAGTCACAGAATGCACCACAAAAATACAAGATTATGTTCGGGCGCAGAGGTACTTCAAAATGCTTAACACAAAACATAAAACATGAGGGAATAGTAGGGCCCCTTTAAGTTGAGGTTGTTATTTATGTCAACCAGTCAGAAAAATGTTGACCTAAAGGTTAGTTTCTCCTATGTAGGCACACAGTACAATACAGCTTTATTTATAGAGCACTTTAAACCCCCAGACCAAAGTGCTGCACAGTAAAACAAAACATACAAAAAATAACACAGCACAGCTCACACACCATAAAACAAATACAAGTAAAAACAATAGACAATTTAAAAGCAATAAAAGCAACGCTCTAAAAGATGTGAACACGCTAAAGCCCCTGTCACACTGTCCCGAAATTGACACCCGATGGACACACGAATATGGAATTGTGAATTTCGCACGAAGATGGCCCCGAACCACACATGAAGGCAACATTTACATTACATGTAAAACATACAACTGCAACGTAAGTAACAAAAACGATTATGTTAAAGTACTATGATACTGTAGTGATATTTTCAGACTTTGTTCTTTACTTTATCCGTCTTTATATGTAGAAGATATTAAGTTTTCTCCGTAATGTTGTTTCCATAGCAACAACAACTTCCTGTCAACTCGCCTTTAAAATAATATATTGTATCCTTTTTAGTTTCACAGAACACTTAGTGAGCGGTGACAAAATCTTTGGCATGCCAAAAAATTGCCGAAGGAACTTGCGAAGGTTCATTTTCGTGTTGAATTTGTGTGTCAATGTTGCCCTTCGTAAGGCCATCGTAAGAGCATCTTGTTATCATCGGTGCCATCGGGCATTCGCCCCGATCAGAGTGAGGGCGAATGCCCGATTTCACCGATGATAACAAGATGCCCTCACGAGTGCCTTACGAAGTTGCCGCTCACAAAGTTGCTGCCGGAGCCTGAGAAACTCCACCGGCGGTCATACGATGGCTTAAGATGCCCTCACGAATGGCCCGATGTTATTACGATCAGAGCCGAATTTGAACATTTCCTTTATCGTGTGTCCATCGGGTGTCAATTTCGGGACAGTGTGACAGGGGCTTAAGGAGAAGAGGTGGGTTTTAAGAAGCGATTTAAAAGCAGGCTGTGTGGCGGCCTGTCTGATGCGCAGGGGCAGATCGTTCCACAGTGTGGGAGCCGCTACAGAGAAGCAACGGCCCCCTCTGAGCTTAGACTTGGTTCTGGGCACATTCAGGAGCAGTTGATCCGCTGACCTGAGAGGGCAGGTGGGCGTGTAAAGGTATAGCAGCTCAGAAAGATATGGTGGGGTCATGCCATTTAGGGATTTAAAAGTAAATAAAAGGATTTTGAAATTAATCCTAAAATGTATTGGCAGCCAGTGGAGCGAAGCCAAAATGGGGGAAATGTGGTCATATTTCCGTGTGCCAGTTAAAAGCCTTGCACCAGCTGCAGACGAGCGAGGGAGGACCCACTAACCCCCATGTAGAGAGAGTTACAGTAATCCAGCCGAGTGGTGACAAAGGCGTGGATTACTGTCTCAAACTGCTGTCTGGAGAGAAAAGGTTTTACTTTGGCTAGCTAAGGTGATAAAAGCTTGTTTTTACCACAGATTTAAAATCTGACTCAAGTTTTAGTTCACGGCCCATTTTAATTCAAAGGTTCGCAATAGTGGGCTTGTTGTACTGAGCCAGGAAACCCAGGTCTAAAGAAGTGGTGCCACCAAAAACCATTACTTCTTTTTTTCCTTCATTCAGTTTTAGCAAGTTGTACACCATCCAGGCCTTTATGTCCTCTAGACACTTTAGCACTGGGCTAATTGAGTAACCCTCCTTCTTTTTTAGTGGGACATCTGGCTATCATCAGCATAGCAGTGGAATGTGATACCGTGCTTTCTAAGTATGGACCCAAGAGCGAGCAAATAGAGGGAGAATATCAGGGGGCCTAATACTGAGCCCTGTGGGACCCCATACAGGAGTGGAGCAGATGATGACTCGGAGTCACCAAGGCTGACAGAGAAAGTTCTGTCCTTCAGATATGACCTGAACCATTCCAGGGCTTTCCCCCCAATGCCCACCCACTGCTCCAAGCCAGAGATCAGGATGTCATGGTCGACTGTATCGAAAGCAGCAGTTAAATCAATAAGTAGAAGCACAAGAGTCAGTAGATAAAAAATATTTCATTAAAAACTCTTAAAAGCGCTATTTCAGTGCTGTGCAGTTTTCAAACCGGATTGGAAAACCTCCAGTATATTGTTCTCTTCCAGAAAAAAAAATGTTGACTGTAGACAATCTTCTCAAGGATTTTTGACATAAAAGGCTAACAGTAACCTGCATCCAAAATGCCATGTAAAATACTTCCCTGTAAAAATGTATATTTAAACATTTGCCAGTGCATTTCCAGCATATGCATGTGGACAGATAGATTTGCTGTTTCTAAATGGACTTTGCTGTGAGTCTGTTATCTATCCCAAAGTGAATGCTCTTAGAGAGAGTGCAAAGAAAAGCAGACGTCTGATTCAGTGCATGCAGACATTATAAAACAATACATGAGAGCCAATCATTTCCTGTGCACTTAAATCAACTAGTTATTTATTTAGTAAACATCCTACAGGCTCACAATATTTTGTTATATATATATATATATATATATATATATATATATATATATTTCCAAATGCTACTCACCATAAACCCAGGCAACAGCTACACATTCAAAGAATGCCACCCACAGAAGGCACACACCGCTAGCTGCATAGTAATCAAACAGCTGGAAAACATACATGCCACCCTGCGGACAAACACAAATACAGGATGTTATAACACTTTTCCAAGAGTACATTTCAGGCAATATTTTATATTGTTCAATCTCATTATCAACAGAAAACATGCTCAGGGTCCATATTGTTGTTTCTTGCGGTATATATAGTTTAAATACAGCTTTACTTAGCCTTTCTGACATAAAGGCATAAAAACTGAATTTTTAAATGGATTTTATGCAAGTTAATTGATGTTTTATTACTTTTTATTTGTTTTCCGTCTTTGTTTTATAATGTGTTTAATGGCTCAGATTATTAATGTTTTATCACATTCGATTTGTTGGACCCTCTGTGTTTTATAATGTGTTAAGTAGCGTTTTTTTGTGTTGATTTTAGTGTCAGTGCATTTTAAAAAGGTGCTTTGTTTTTATGTAAAGCACTTTGTAACTCTGTTTGGAAGGTGCTATATAAATAACATTTATATTTATAAATATCTTAACTAAATGTGAGTCTGCTACTGTTTCTGAGTGTGTATGTACACATCTGTCTTTGCTCGTGTGTATGTGCGTGTGCCTATGTCCAGTGTGAGACTGTTTTAACGATCATGGGAATCCTAAAGTTGAACCAGGCCACCGGAGCCATAAAAAGATGTTGTCATGGGAATAACAGAGGGAGCGAGGGAGGCAGGAAATAGAATGACAATGTGAGAGGGAGGATGAGGACGAAAAAGGCCTTTCAATAAAGGTCATAATATTAACATTTCAAGCAGCTTGAATATATGTTTTGATACGCCTCAGTATGACTGGCCAGAAAAAACTCAAATGTAACAACTGATTGGGATTCTGTTGGGTTTTCTGTAGGTGTCTTGCTAAGCCTCAGTGAGCCAGCATGCAGAATAGCAAAGCTTTGGGAGATAATGACAGTTACATTTGTATTTGGCGAGTCAAAATGTCTGGAGTGAAAAGGGTGTTTTGCTACAGGGCAAGTGTTAGGAGGATTATGGCAAATGTGGAATTTTCAAACAGAGATAAGGTTGAAAAACAGAGAATGAACATGAGTGATGCAAAGGGGTAGAATATCAGAACAGAGAAAATTAACTATAGAGAAAGAGTAGATGCAAATGACAGGACATGAAGGAAAGACATGATGAGAAAAATAGACATGAATAGGAAAAATATATTTGGAAAAGCTGGGTCTAATAATACAGGAAGGGAAGTTCTCATGACTTGGCAGTATAAATAGCCCTCTGTCACCCCCCCGGGGACTGACACTAATAGCTGTATGAACGCTGTTGTTCCTGGTGTATTCATCAGGGGTTAGAGCTCGGAATAAAGTCAGCAGCCATAGTGTTTATATACGATTCTCAAAATGTACTGTGTGCATGTTTAAACTTGATCATTACTGTGAGTGTGGTGGACAAATATATCCAAAATAGCAATTTCCCTAACTGTTGATTGACTTTTGCACTGTTACATAAATTCTGGTCTCTTTTGTTGGCAGTTTTTTTTACCTTGGTAACCATGGTGAGTCCAAACAGGTAGCTGATGCTGCAGATGATAGCGATGAAGATCTCTCTGCGGTAACCCTTCCTTAGGAAGGACGGATACAGATCTACCAGTGATGTGATCTGCCCTTCCACCTCCACAAACTGCAGGGAATACAAAAAGAGTTCTTAAAAAAAGATAGCATGATTAACCTTATGCATATTTAGTGCCCATCCTTTTAAAAGCATCACTTGTGTCTCATTTCTGCATCTATTGAATTGGTTAAAGCTGATTCAATTGATGTATTCCTTTTTTGTACATTTTCTTTTATGCAATATACGGTATTTATTTTTTCTTTCGATACAATGTACTTTTTTCTTGTTAGCAAATATAAGATGTTAGCGCCCCCCCCTGTTTTTAAGTTCCCCTCAGAATTTTCCATCACATTAAACAAACCCACATTCGGTAATTCACGTTTTGTTGGTCAAATGTATGTTGGTTTCCTCACCCATGTCAATTAGACACCATTTATTGTTTGCCTACAAATATCTATGGAAAATTATTAGGGCCACATACATTTTTCTTTTGAGATTTGACCAAGTCAAGAGAATTCTGAGAAAAAGTCTGGTTTCTGAGATTAAAGTTAATTTATCTTCATATATATTTTGCTAACCTGACTGTCGAGGCCAAGCAGCAGCAGCATAACGAAGAAGAGCACTGCCCACACTGTAGGGAAAGGCATCATGGATACAGCTTTGGGATAGGCTATGAACGCCAGGCCTGGACCTGCAGAGGAGGGGGGTTGGGGTAAGAGCAAAGAGAGAGGGATGGGGGGGAGGGAACATTAGTATTACGATAAGCTCATCTGATCTGCCTCTCTGTGGGAAAAAGAAAACCCAAACAAAGGAGATGCAAAACCAGATTTGAATTTATGATCTAACCTGTGCTACCATTCTGCATTTACACGGTTATGTGTTATGTTTTGGTATTTAGCGTTAGGTGTTGTGAATAAACAGGTATTAAGAATGTCTTATACACATCTTTACTTACCCGAATCTTCCTTTTTTATAAATATTACGTACAAGATCCCTAACTTTGTGCACTTAACACATTAAACTATGTATTGCTATTTACGATGACTTCTTATCGTTAAAAACATAAAGTATTATAATAAAGTTAAACAGAACAATTATAAAGAACAGGTTAAGTATAGTAAGTAAAGTAAACTGTTCTGTGAAGTGTGTTACTGCATCTCTGCGGAAATAAATAAGAGAGAAGTTGTGAAGGAGAATATAAATAATATATACAAGTACATAATGTAGAGGATTGTATATGTGTGTTGAGTTACCTAAAGGACCAAAGATCCTACATTGCAGGTACTTTATGAAATATTTAACCTACTTGTGCTTGATTCACCTTTCCAGGCAGCTGGAAGACAGTTAACTCCTGGAAAAGGTTAATCAAGGCTTTTCTCAAATAATATAGTTTTAAAATAACAGCTACATCACTGTAGCCATTTGGATCCCTTTCTGAACTAAGAAATTGTTTCTCTATGAGGAATGCAAAACAGCCCAAACAAAACAGCAGCTGAGGTTAACTGGGTTGTCAAATAAAAAGCAAAAGGCTTTCTTTTTTTCTTTTTTTTTAATACCACAGGTCTAAATTGACGTAGATGCTAACTTGGAAACTGTGAAAACAGAAGTTCAAAAACAAGAAAGCAGCCATAACAGCAAAACAGCATTGCAGCTGATAGCATCATACAGTATGTAAGTATGTTCAGCTTTTGTTGCAAATAATGACAAGGCATCCAACCAAACACCGCATTGACTAACAACTTCTATTCCCTGAGGTGCTAACAGAACGCTAATCAAGTATATCAAAATCGTAAAATAAAATCACCATCAAACAGTGTGATATCATTACTGTATAACTGTACAAAACACAAAATACTACATATTTAAACCTATTTTGTATATATTTATCTTTTCCTTTTTAGCACAGACTTGTTCGTAGTAGCAAAAGCATGATATATGAGTTCTGTATATTTAGTCAGCTGAGTCTCTGAATTGATAACATTCATATACAAAGTACAAGGGAATCAAGTAATCGCAGTTAAGGCAGACTTACTTGAGATTTCCCTACACTTTCAAATAACTCTATTGTTCAACCTAAAGGACACAGTTATCTTTTCATTAACAACTGAGTTCCCTGTTGCTCCGCCTAATTCCTTTTTATGCTTTGCTAACCTGTGAGGCATCAACCCACTCACCAAACACAACGTTGATATTGGATAAATCTGCTAAAATGGTGGCTTTGCCCATCGTTCTGAAAGCCCGTTATTCCAAAACTCAAAAAGTCGGATAGATTTCCAATTGGAGCCAAATCCCATTGTTCCAGAATTACTTGTCTAATTAATTGTCTCTGCATAAAACATGTCTATTTATTATGCAGAATTTATTAATCAGACCTGTAATCTTTGCCTTTATTGGTTGGGCTGGTCATGTTTAGGCATTGGCAGGAAACAAGTAAGGCAAATCCAACCAGAGCCAGTAGGGCGAGTCATGCCTCCGCCATATTAGGAATGCCTGATGACGTCATGGGCATCTGTTTTTTGGATAGAGTGTATTTTTGGAACAATGGGCCTTTGGTTTTTGGGATAATGGGCTGTCGGACAAATGAGCCATCCAAAAAAATGGCATGGCAATGCAAATAGGAGACCACAGAATTGTCCAATATTCGTATCGACTGGGTTGGCAGCATAGTCAGTGTTTGGAGTAAGCGGAATGCACTAATATAAATTTGCACTGTCAACCTAGATGATCTTGGGGATATACTTAAAGCCTGGGTTTCACAAAAGCATTTTACAGTAACAACATCATAGCTATGTTATCAGCAAACATGAAAAGTTGCAAATTTGTGTCTCATTTGATTTCAAACAGAATGCCTTATATCTTAAGCATGTAAAGGAAGTGAGTTAAATCAAGAAAAGACGAGATTCAAACTTTCCAAACAAACCCAATAGTTGTTCTAGATAAAAACAGGATTTATCTGTTGGTGTATTAACACCTTTCTTAAAGTGTAATCTTAAGTATATATTTTTAAAACAAGCCAACATTCATATTTTCTTTGCTTTGGGATGTGAAAAACAAGCATCAATAAAATTCTTAGTCTGATTGTATCAGAGAACCAGGCATGGCTCCTGGCTTGAATTGGGCTAACTTTGTTAAATCACAAAAGATGACATCATGAAAGATTGCCAATTCTAAAAAACCTTTTGTAGAAACAACTTATAACACCATATGTGTCAGTCAACCAGATAGGAACCACATCAATGGTCACATCAGTTTGTAACATGAAGGTAGAAAAGGAACCTCTCAGGACCAACACTCTTGTGCATGTTTAGGCTAGCACACTGGCACAGGATACGTTGTATGTCCCCACACCGCTTGTTCTGTGTAAACTCTAGCTTGCTCTTTATGCCTTTTAGGGTTAGGCTTAGGTCTAACTCTTAATCTTTTTGAAAACTAAATACATTTTCCAACATCTCTCTCTTAGTCCAAATCCATCCAACTTTATTCACTCAAATGATGCGCTAATAAACCGATCAGATATTTTCTCACATTCTGCTTTTGTCAAGTAGTGTTTGATTGCGGAAACTTCCATATACCGATGCCGTCATTTGTAATTAATCCAGGAATCCTTTTAATGCCAAGTTACCATTCATTTGGCCGAAAATAAACACATTGGCTAATTCTCTTTAGGGATTCGTTGCTGTTTTTCTTTGTCATTACTGTCGTTTATTTTGTTAAGGAAAGCAGCGCCCACCATCACTGCCACCTTTACAGAACCCTCGTACCTGACTCTGCCACATCAGCAATGTCCACCCCTTGCTCTTGTGCCATGAAGCCCAGGACGGAAAATATTGCGAAGCCAGACACAAAACTGGTACCACTGTTGAGGGCTCCCAGCAGCAAACAGTCCCTATGTCACACATATGTCATGAGGAGGATTTGTTAATGAACACACAACGATCCCGTCTCCCCCTCTCTCCACTACCGCTAACCCCTCACTGAAAACTGATGCCTCACCTGTAGCAGTTGTATTTGTACTTGTTGTAGCTCCCCAAGGAGGTCATGGCGCCCAAACAGATGGCATAGGAAAAGAAGATTTGGGTACCGGCGTCAATCCACACCTGTAAGTAGGAGGAGAGAGCGCATACAAAAAGGCTGAGGCCTGCTGATGAGGGGAATAACAAGGCATGGGTAATATCTAGCGAAGCTAGCTGGGTGGATATTTAGTTAATGTATGTAATGATTTTACCCTAGAATGCCAGCTTTAAAATCATTTTGAGGCTAGACTGACTTATAATAGTGAGAATTAGTGTAAATGATGGCGGTTAGCAATGCCGGTGTCTTGCCAGAATTGGACTACCAGGAATTGGAACCGGGATATAAATGCAAGCTAGCTAGCTAAGTCATATATTGCTGCGCTAGCTTGATGCTCCAACGTTACAGCTGTCAATATTTCCAATATCCCAAAATAATAGAATTTACATTTTGTTTCTTTAGGTCATTGGTAACATTTATATGGACTAGGGAATTCAGGGTCTGTAGAAATCTAGTCGAAGTATTCTGTTCAGACTAAACAGTACCAAAAGTTAGCGATGATGACACCTTGATAACAATTACTTTAAATTACATTTCTCACATTTTATTTGCAACCAGAAAGACGTTTCACTTCTTCAACAGTAAGCAACGTGCGTAAATGTTTGGCTAGACACAGTGACTCTAAAAGGAGACCTATGTTGAGGATTTCTCACTCAGGCAGTACAACGGCACCTACCTCTGGGTCCTGCAGACGTGCCAGGTCGGGGTACAGGTAGAATTTGATGCCGGCAGAAGCTCCCGGCAGGGTCACACCACGGATCAACAGAACGATGAGCATGACGAAAGGGAACGTTGCTGTGACGTAGACCACCTGGGGGAGAACACAATACAGAAAATAAAGGCACATTTAGGAAAAGCTCTTTAAAATATGTTACAGTTTGTCATTTTCTACAGAGGAAAACTACAACTAAATGTTTACAGTTTAAAAGATTGTCCGTCTTAGCCATGAAGTAATTGTTCATGTGTTTGTTCTATTTGGTAATATCTTTGGTTTCGTTACAGGGAATATGTTCTGATAAATGTGTGAAGATATTTTTGGATGGTGACCATGATAGACCAGAGAGAGTCCCTTAAATCAATAGCAGTGTATCATAAGCTGTTATTTGGAAAGCCCTGACCACACATGGCCTTGTAGGAGTGACTTTATTACCAGAATTACAACCAGAGAGCATTGATTGAGCTTTCTGGTCTATGGAAAGTGGTTGTTGTTGTTGTTGTTGTTGTTGTTGTTGTTGTTGTTGTTGTTGTTGTTGTTGTTGTTGTTGTAGCAGCTATTAACCAAAGTCTGATATGTTCTCTTTATCTATCCATTCAAAACTATATCATACTTGCAACAGTATTTTGTCTGCCTTACAATGAGTTGAATGCATGGGGTCAAAAAAGATTATATCACTTTTTTTTTTAAGAGGATGAAAAATTATATTGATTTACACGCTCAATATTGCAAGCAAATGAACTTTCCTTTCTCAGCCCAACCGGGCATTGAGAACAACTTGCACTCCGTTTGAACATTGCCCCTATTAGCCGCGTTCACACCGGAGTACTTTTCCCCGTACTTTTCCCCTTTAGTTCCGTTAGTACCCCTTATGTTGCGTTCACACCAAAAAGAGTACTTAGTGCCGGGAACTTTTACCCCCATTTTCAGTGCCTGCTAGAGAGGTGGTACTATCCTGGGGGGAAAAAGTGCCCCAGTTCTGATTGGCTGGGCGAATTGCAAACCACGCCCCGTAAAACTCTGAAATGTTTTGTGAAGCCGCCATTGTATTTGTGGCATTAGCATTATTAGCATTAGCCCCGCGCACCAACGGAGAGAGACTAACTTATGGCAACACAAAAAAAAAAACATGGGAGCGGTGGAGATGAGGAGGTGTCGGCGTTCTGGCGATTTACTCGGAAGGCTTCAGTAGAAGCTGCTGGGAGTCCCAGCAGCTTCTACTGAAGCCAGTCCCCAACTCCGGGGACTTCCGGCCGGGAAGTCGGGCGGCAGTATACGCCGTGAAGTTGTTTTCAGCCTGCCAGTAAACCCAAAGCAGAAGAAGACAAAGTGACGTCAGCGGCTCATTTGCGTAATCTTCCCTCAGGGAAAAGTACTCCGGTGTGAACGCGATTGGTACTTAGTGCCCTGGGGTATTAAGTGCCGGGGCACTAAGTGCTGACACTAAGTACTGCAAAGTATGCGGTGTGAATGTTCTCTTAATAAGACCAAATCAAAAAAGTTATATGAGCATCAGCATGTCATGGTTTGCGGCAGTCCTTATGATGCAGCAAAGATAAAAACGGACAAGTCAGTTCTTGCCTTTCTGTAAAGTGCATCAAGTTCAGGAGAAAGAAAAGGTTGTTCCTCTGTATTAACAGTGGAAGGCAAAATAAATTAAACTTTAAACCAGAAAGTAAAGGTTCACAGAAACATTTGTTTACCTTGCCAGTAGTCTTGACTCCCTTCCAGATGCAGAAGAAGCAGATGACCCAGACCAGCAGTAGACACAGAGCCAGATCCCATTTAACAGGACCTATATCCTCGATCCCATTGCTGATGCCCAGCACATTATGTCTGCAACACAGAAAGGAAAGCTTCATAAGCATGTGGGTCCATCTGTTCAACTGAAGACATTATGTAACATTGATAAAAAGCTACAGTGGATTTCATCAAATGTAAGTTAATCAAGTGGGCGAGTCACATGTGTGGAAGTGTGTATGTGTCTATTAACCAAATAACTGTAATCTAATCTACTATTTTTCTTTTGAACAGCTGAATGTATGGTCTTTGACTGGGATGACAAACCACACTGCCAGCTCAATATTCTAGAAAATAAAAGCATGCCGCCATTCATTCATTTGAGTTTTTCTAATGTGTCCAGGTCGAGCCGCCACCCTTCAGCTCTGAAAACTGAAGCCAAGTGGGAAGTGCCTTTTAATCCGCAATTTGTCAAATGACCAGCAGGGCGGAACTTCAAAGTCAGATTGCATAAAAGTCTATGAAAATGAAAATACAACTTGATTTTCTACCCCATTATTATACTTATAATGTGTCTTCAATACAGCATTAGGTTAATTTAGTAAATGATGGTTCCATTTAGAGTCAAATGGATAGTAGATGATAGAAGGGTACGCTTAGGGGCATTGGTAGAACTAGTACTTTACACGTTACCGCCTGTATTTAGCTGTGGAAAGTTAATCATATTTTGGTAGAACAATATTTATTCTTCAACATCCAACAATTTATCTAAGCACTACCCTTTAGTGTCAACTGTAGATAATAAAAAGAACAAGATGGCTAAGGCCAAAACGGCAAACTAGAGGCTTCAAAAGATTAGTCCAGAAAACTAGACTACATCTACCTCTTGTCTCCTTTAGAACTGTAGATTAATTTATACGATCTTTCTACGTTTTTATATCAATGGACGCCATGAAACTTCCCAAACACAGCAACATGAGAAAAATAAAAGCCGAGGGCAGGGTCTCTGTTGATAAAGACACCATCAAACATGTGCAGTTAATCATAGTCAAGTGATGATTGAGTTCAATAATTTGTATGACCCTCTGAGGATGTTGTAAAAATTTAAAGGAAAAAGGTTCCCCACCCCTGCCGTAAATAATAATAAAAACTCTTGATTTATAACTTAACATCTCTGTCTCCTATTGATCTGAGTATATTATAAAGAATAGCCAGTTAATTTAAGCA
The DNA here is from genome assembly GCF_949606895.1 of Notothenia rossii. Taxonomy (NCBI): domain Eukaryota; kingdom Metazoa; phylum Chordata; class Actinopteri; order Perciformes; family Nototheniidae; genus Notothenia; species Notothenia rossii. The sequence continues at coordinate 56,286,428 of NC_136903.1, read as the reverse complement.
TTATAGCACAGGCCTTTGTCAGATGGTATATTACGCTGTTTTTTTCTGCTTCAAATAGTTCTCTCTTTTTTCACCATACCTGTGTTTGCACCACTGTAACCAATGAGCACCTGCATGTGTATGAGAATGGCCCTGACACCATTTCAGCCCAGATTTACAAACTCCTGGCAGGACAAGCTCAAGCTCCATTCTCGCACTGAATTTAAAAAAAGTGAGTGATGGACTGCAATATAAGAGGGAAAGAAAGAGAAACTTTAAAACTGTTCAATTGTTATGATGCGTAAAGACTGATATTGTTCTATAATCGTCTGAAACTGCTAAGTCATGATGTGAAACGGTTAACAAAGAAAAAGGGAAACTCAAGCTGCTGCTACACTTTATTTTATTTATCTAAAATTAAGCACTTTTAAGATGCATATATTTTCAAAAGCTATTTTAATGATTTTCTCTATTTTATTTTTAAATGCAGCTCGAGAGGAACATTACTGATATCCACAGTATTTACTGTATATCTGTATAGTTCAATGTTAATTTACAATAAATATTGTTGTTTATGGATTGTACTTTCTTCATTTGATTGGCAGTCAGTTGTTGATTACATGCAGACGTTGATAAAGCTACAGGCTACTTCAATATATATCAAACTAATTCATAAAGCAACTTAGACATTTTGATGTTCCGGTCCTTTGCATGGGGAGATTTTCTCTAACTGGACCTCGTTGCATTTTAGTTGAATATCCCTGCTTTAGTTGAACACATCACATTAGATGACATGAAAACATTACAGGTTATGTAAACAAGCATGTATGTGTGTTCTTATGTAACTCACTCCCAGAACTCGGTGACGGGGGAGGTGAAGTTAGAGAAGTTGGTGATGTTGGCACCCAGCAAAAGGGATTTGTTCTTGCGGAAGGTGTCCTCGATGCATCGATCCGTGTTCCAGGGCTGATTGCACTTGGCCCAGGGCAGCTCCGGCTGAAAACACTGAAAGGAATAAAGAAGCAGGTTAGAGGACAATTTAGCTTAAGGACAGCTTTTCTTCTGATTGGTGTCATAATTATGGACCTGAATAGGTGACATTTCTAAACACAGATTATCTTCTCTATGGTAGGTGGTCATGGCCTAAGTGGGACAATACACTCTTAGATGTTCTGGTATGGAAAATAATAAACAGGACGACATGTTAAACTGTCGAGAAGCAAATAACGCATTTCTTTCAAGTCAAACACGATTTCCCCAATAAGTACATTATTCTGACCAACCATGGCTCTGGTGGCCCCTTTTACTTACCCTGAAACATTTTCCTTGAGTGTTTCTACAAAAAAGGCTGACATTCCAGCTAACAAGTACAGACGGGTCGAGTATCAGAAGTCAAAATGTCTTGATAAAAATCCAGTTTTATTCCTACAATGTTGTTATTTGTGATGGAGGTGGCAGAAAGAGAAACTTTTTCTCTTGCCATCAGTTTCTCAAACCTACCTGGAACAGATAGTAGAGACCCCAGGCCAGGATGACGATGTAGTAGACATTCAGCAGAGACACGATCACAACGGAGGCGTAACCAATACCTGGAGAGAGAAGAGAGCTCAGGTTGAGGATACCAAATATTCCATCAACAGTCCAATAAATGGTCATCAAGGTTAAAGGTCACAATGTGAGCAAACTCTGTTGAACAGGATTTGTATGGTAGTAAAAGAAAGAGCAACAGGCATTTTTTATCAAAGTGAATAAAGGCTTGAATGGTGCCTTCTTTCAAATACATTGAGAAATGTAAAGAAAACATCCTGATTGGAGGCTTAAGCGTATTGCCCTTGTAAATAAATGAAGGATATTTTCATCAAAATACCCACAATTTACAACATAAAAGTTCTGGTAATGTTACATTTTGTCAGACAGTTGTTAGTGCTGAGTATTGTCGGGCCAAAAACAGGATGTACCTTAACAGTTGTTTGTACATTTTCCTCAAGAAATAACCCGACCAGCCTTGGTTTTATGCTTTTGTGTTGACCTCTTGGTCTTTCTTTTTTAAGTTGCCAGAGCCACTTCCAGAACATGAGAAGAATAAAGAACTTTTTCTAAATTAAAGCATGGAAACATGTCACAGTAGAAGCACTTAATACAAAAACTGAAACCTGAAAAAGAGCATGTTAGGTCGGGCTGCACGATTTTGTGAAAAAATCTAATTGCAAATTTTCTGACAAATATTGCGATTGCGATTTGCGATATTTGTTTTTAAGCGACCCAACGTAAGTTTATTGTAAAATGCGGCCATAATTCCGGCTAGGAAGGTCGTATCAACGTGCTCCCGTCTCTAGCACCCCCGCAGCCCGAGCTACGAGTGAAAGAACTAAACTTACATGAAACTTCCGTTGGGTTGCTTTAACACTAGAACCGCCAGAGGTCGCTGTATACCTAAAACCGCCAACGGGTAAAATTTACCCGCTATAGATTTTCAAGGTACAATGTTCTTTTATTTATCATACAGAACAGTGAGTTTTGATCGCACAGGGATGAAACGTATACCAATAGAATCTGTGGACTCTCAGCTTTTCATATGATATAGGTTGTGCAGATAGCATGAAGTTTAAAATATCGCTAAGAGTGCTGATTTAAACGCTTGGTGTTAGACTTGTGTTTTGTTTAGGTACAAATCTCTCCATCTCTCTCTATCGATATATCTGTAATGTTCTGTTCTATGAAAATATAATTGTCTACATAAATAGACGACGCGGACTACTTCTCTCATTCCGAGTCTCCATCTTTCTTCAACCGGCACGTAACCTGCACACATGCATTACGTCCTCAACGCTAGCTCAGTCATCCAAGATCTTGTATTCTCCAAGAAGTTACACTATCTATAACTATATATCCATCTATCTCTCTCTCTATCCATCTATCAATATATCTATATCTATCTATCTATCTCTCTCAATATATCTCTATCTATAAGGAGCCGCAGTAGACAAAAGACGTTGCTATAGCAACACGTCATGTTTACGCTGCATTTTCTATGAGGTAAATATTACCCGCTGGCGGATATAGGTATAAATGGCATTTTTTTTGGCGATTTTTTCAATCTGACCTCATATTGACAATTGTTAACAACGGAGGGTGCTAAATAACACACTTTCAGGAAAAGTCACGGACTGGGAGACTTTAATATGTTATTGAACAAAAGTTACATACAATCTAAAAACAGCTGCGGGTAAAATTTAACGGTTGGCAGTTCTAGTGTTAAAGTCAAGCTTCAGTTTAAGATTCACCCTGTAATAGATGTAACACATGTGATGGAGCATTACTAACCTGGCTCAGATGGTTTGTTTCACCAAACCATCTAGGAAAGCTCCATTGGAAGCCATTTGGAAAGTGCAGGCACTTTCAAAAATACTTGTCAGGTGAATGGATCAATCTGTCTATCACCTTCTATCATGGGCCACTTCTGATTGGTTAACAATGGCTGGTACATGTGGAGCAGAGCACTTCTGATTGGTGTGGATGACTGACACACAAGATAAAAAAAAAAAGATTGTCAAATAAAAAATTAAAAAATTAAAATCGCAGGCTTTGCGATTTGATAATCGCATATATTAAAATCGCGATTTCGATTTAAAATCGATTAATCGTTCAGCCCTAATGTTAGGTCTTCTTTAGTAAATAAATAATACAACCTCAAATGTCAGATTAAAAGACTATATTTGTATACAGATGTTTCTGTTGGCGAACTACCCATAGTAGCCTACTCAAGATCTACAGCAATAATGTTTTCGTTCTGTTAACCTTCAGTGTTGTCATTAACCTAAACTAAGTGATGTTTGGAAGGCCGATGAGATTAACTTCATTGCGACAATCCTGGCCTTGAGACAGAACTGATGGTTAACAGAGGATCAAGGCTTTGTCTGTGTGTTCCCACTACACAAGGACACAGATAAGACGGGGACAGGTGTACGAGTTGGGATTCAGATTGCAACATGGATTAGGTTTTGAGTGAGAGGTCGCGGTCAGTGGGGGTGCTCAAGTATATTAGTACTTATATGTGTGTAAGTGTGTACCCTCACTCTGGAAAACACCACTGACAGAGGGCAAATGAAATGTAACGTCATAGGCCATCTTTATGTTTGTGTGTGTGTGAACATTAGTCTCCGTACATTTTCCTGAATTGTACAGTTAGCTTTATGTGTGTGTGAATTATTTCACCATCGCATCATGTCCTTTTGATCACTCAGCTAATTAGCAGCTGACAAACATCTACATCTCTACGGGCACACACACACAAACACACACACACACAAACACACACACTCTTGCTCGGATCACATGGCACAGTGCTGATCAAACAAACAGATGCGTCCTCCTCCATGATGTCACTTCTTGTGCTCATCTGCTGACCTCGGCTGACCTCGCTCTGACTGTTTACATTAACAATTGATCCTTTAACACACAAAAACTGTTCATCATTGGTTAAGCTACCAAGATAACTGAAGAGATAAACAACTTAAATCTGTTAAAAGTCATAATACAGTCATTCATGATATACTATTCCAAAAAGGGCCATACTCTATATCGAGTAGCCTACTTTTATTTTTGGTACTCAAATATATTTTGATTCTTATACTTTTGTACTTTAACTTCAGTTAAATTTTGCATGCAGGGCTTTTACTTATAACAGAGTATTCGTACAATTTAGAGGATCTAAGTACTTGTTCCACCACTGCGATTGAAGTCCGAGACAATTTTCTTAAGATTTTGCAGAGATTTACTAACACTGTAATCAGACACTGTTTTTTTAGGTAAACACAATAACCACAATTGGTCCCAGGACAACATTTTGTAGAAAAGTAGAAATAAATGCGATGACACATTTTTTCTGAGCTCATTTTAAATATAATCACAGTCTTGATAATAAATCCTGCAGTCATACACTGTTTCATATTTCAGGATTCCCTCTCCGTCCGTCTTCTGATCATTGGAATACTTTATTAGCCTGTGATCTTTTCTTTTTTTTTGTCGGGGGGGGGGGGTCATTATATTCCTGATCCTTCATGTAATGTATTTACAACTAAAGCAGCTGTTCCTCAGATTTAGCAAATCATGATGTTTATTTGAGACTGGGGACTGTTGACATCATGTGTGCGATTAAGATGAACAAGTACTAAAACTTTTAAGAAATAATGAAAAACGTACCAATAAATAACAATATGAACCACCTAATATTAAACTGATAGACTGGTGTTATGTAAACCATTTTTTCAGCTTTCCATTAAATATAAAATCCAAATGTAACATTTATCTTTTTAACCTATATTCTATCTGGATGGCAAGGTTAAGTCAAACAGTTTTTGATGAATGGCTTGTTTCTGTTTTGATGAGAGAACACGCCGAGAGCATGTCAGTTGCCAAGCAACACAAGTCTAATAATAGTCTACCTGCCGTCCCGTGTGTTTCTATGCATTTACTCAGTGATTGAATATGTGCCTCCTCCTGGAGGTCAGTGGAAACAGTTGTTATGTGTTGGGTGTATTCTCTTTGTACATGTCAATCATTTTTAAGCCTGTTCCCAGCTAGAGGAGATCAGCCTAATCACACTGAGTTTGGAATCTCCTTGATAACTCAGTCTGACATTGTGTTTGGGACGGGGGTTATTTTAACCACTCCGTAGTGACTGGTGTACAGTATCTAACAGTGTTTTCTTAGTCTGAACATAAGCTAAGAGCAGTAACATTTTCAGGTTCAAATAACTTTATTGTCCATTACATTTGCATGAAATGGGAATTTGTCTTTGGCACCGTCATATAAAACAACAATCACCACAGAGTGGTGCAGGAATGAGTGCTAAAACCCTGAAAAGACGTAGCATTTTAGTACTTCCGAAACGTTCTATTGAAAGTGTTAGTTAGAGGCCTGAGTTAAGGTCTGTGTTTAACACAGGCTGAAGAGATTTAAATGTTGTGTTCTACGACATAAAGTATATCAGTAAATACACCACTGGTGAATGTCCAAAGCTTCTATGATACTCAGTAGTATTAATAATACATTAATTAATAAGGAATTGTAATGAGCAGTGGTGTTGGTTACAGAATGTTCAAATGTTCATGTATATCAAAGAAAAACATTGAATTAAAGAAGTAAAGACTTCAGGTATTCGGTCCACAGAATCCTGGAGCACATAGATAATGTTGATTGTTGTTATTTCTGTATCTCGACCTTTACTTGTTCAGCTGCTCTTATTTAGTCACAGTTTGCTGTCATGTTTTTCTTTTAACTGACAGGCAGGGCTGCAACTGGTTCGTTTGTTTTCAATCATCATCATTTGCGACATGTTTTAATCTCTTGAAAATCAGACACGTGGGCAGAATCTGGGACCACGCCTCGATTCTCCTCTCGTTCTTATTCCAGGTCAGAGCCATAATGTTACATTAGCATGAACGGTTATACCTTTATATTTCCCAATCATGTTTACAAAAAAATAAGCCATAAAGAGGGCTCTCTTTCATATATCTCCTATTTTCTCGTTCTCTCTGATCTTGCTTTAATTCTTTTTATTTCCTTTTCTCTTAGACTCATGTCCTCCATTCTCGTCTCCTTCCTTTACAGTCTCCTCTTCTCCATCTCCCTCCCTCCTTTCCTTCCTCCCTCCTCTCCTGTTTTCCACCCTTCATCTCTCTGCCTTTATTTCCCGCCCCCTTTTTGTCTTGTCTTTATCAATCCATCTCCCATCTCCTCAGATCTCACTGCTCTGCTTCCTTTCTTTCTCTCTCTTCATCTCTCCGATGTGTTGCCTCACTGTTGCTGTAGCAACGTGTGATTTGGGACACTCTGTACATCGTCTTGGTTCTCTCTCTCTTGTGTGTGTGTGTGTGTGTGTGTGTGTGTGTGTGTGTGTGTGTGTGTGTGTGTGTGTGTGTGTGTGTGTGTGTGTGTGTGTGTGTGTGTGTGTGTGTGTGTGTGTGTGTGTGTGTGTGTGTGTGTGTGTGTGTGTGACGGCAGAGGGATAATGTCTGAAACAAAGAAAGAATGCGTGTAATGTGAAAGTGACAACCGCAACATGAGTAAATAATTAAATGGACTTAATGAAACAATGATCGGTTACGGTTGTCATCAGTAACGATAAAATGACCAGACTAAATTCAACAGTCATGAGAAGAACCAGAGAGAAGGTTTATGTATGTTTAATCATAGCGAATCAGCATGTATGATGTCCTTGTTGTTGTTCCGTTTATGTTTCATGTGGAACCTACTTGAGCAGGTCTCCCTTGAAAAGGAGATCAATGATCTCAATGGGATACACCTGGATAGGGATGGGTACCGAGAACCGGTACTAAGTCAATACTGGTACCTGATTGGACGGTATCGGTATACCGTTAAGCCGCTGGACAAACGGTGCTGCTATCGTTATGTGTTACGTCTACTCCCTTAGTTTAACTTTAAACCATTCTGGTTGGTTGGGAACCCTCATCCCGTGTGATGTATCCGGTTTGAGACCCCTCTGATTGGCCACTGTAAATGCCACTCGTCATGTCTCTCAACAGCGCTCTTATTATTGTTGTGAGACTCCTGCAGGCATGGCGGACAGAGCGAAGCGATCGAAGGTCTGGGTGCACTTTTAAAAAAAATGGTGGCGATAGTGCAAGGTGCAATCTATGTACTCAATTAGTTGCGTGTAAAGGGGGTAACACAAGCAACTTAATGAAGCATTTGCAAACGAGACGCTCATTGAATCTAATACGGTGCTCGCGATACTGCTAGTGCTAGTGGGCTTCAGCCGCGCCGTGTGTAAATGTGACCTGAGCGAAGGCTCGCAGGCAGGTTAGCTGTTGCGCACGGGTAATATGTTTTGTTTACCTGAGTGAAGTCTTGCAGGCACATCACCTTGTCTTTTTTTAGTTTATTAACACTGACAGTGTGTTAATGTGAGCTCCTACTCCTATAATAATTTGGCCTTTCATTGCTTCTGAGAAGCTAATGTACAAGTTATACAGTTATTTCTGCAAGAAAATTACAATACAATTACTGTTTAATCTTCACATCTTGTATTCATGTCTATAATTTTGAGCACCAAATTATTGAAAAGTATCGATAAAAGTATCGAAAAATACCGATACCGATAAGCAGTACCGGTACCGGTACCGGTACCGGTAAAATCCTAACGATACCCATCCCTACCTGGATAAATAAAGGTTTGAAATGAAATGAATATTCAAAAGATAAAACAGAAAAATACCCACTGAGAGATAAATAAGCAGTGATGAATATATTAACCTTAATGATTAGTGAGCAGGAGGAGAGGGGGAGGTGAGAAGAGCAGAGGAGGGAGAGGAGAGGCTTGGAGTGAAGCAAATGAAATCTTAAAATGTTATTATCCATCTACCTTTCTAGAAAAAAAAATTTCATACCTGCCAATTTGCAGTGCTATGCTTAAGTAAAACATGTGTTCTCCACCTGGATATTTTATTTTTATAATTAGTTCTATTTCTATTTATTTATAAAAATATATATATTTTCATTTTGAGTTTTTCATATTATTCTACTTTATACAATACTTCACTATGATTTTTGGCAACAAAAAAAAGGATGTGTAACGCACTTTATTTATTTCACCATTATAGATTGCAGCCACTTTGCAGATTTAAGTTAATACAAAACAAACAAACCGATACACTATTATGTTATATTTATTAGTATTTGCATTATTATAGCTTATTATTATTAAAAACTACTTTATGTATTTGATCCTTTTATAATAATATTATTACTAACTACTTAATATTGTATTATTAATAATAATACTACTTTATATATTTAAATTTTCTTTATTTAATTCACGTATAAACATTTTAAAATTAAACCATGTTAGTTTGTTGTTGTTTTTTTATTATATAAATATATATTATTATATTTTATATGGCCTGTAAAGACATGGGGTAGTATTTGGGCATGGTACATGCAATGACAAACGAGTCATTAAATAAATATATATACACTGTATATAAACATATCTAGAAAAAAGAAGTACAAAATAGAGCTTAGACTCAAGAAAGAAAAGTCTGGCTAGGCAAACCTTTAAAAAGCTATCTCTGTTTGATACCTGTAATCAGGGAATACATCTAGGAACTGTGAATGTGCTTTCCTTGAAGAGAGGGGGTTTTCAACGGAGAGGAGGTGAGAGCTGAGGAAGGTTAACGCAGAATAGAGGCCTCAGTGTGTTGGTGTACCAGAGCAAACCTGGTTGCCTGGAAACGGTTGCATAGTACAGTCTCAGCGCTCTGGTTGGAGGAGACTCTGGCGTGACTCAGCCTTATGTTGCACAGTCATTCTTCTGTGAAAACCAACAGAGGTCTGGAAAAATTCAAACCCTTTGAGTAGGGCAGGATAAGGTCTGTGACGCCATGTTGATTTTCCTCAGCCCTCAGTAGGATAATGTGAGAACAGTAAATGTGATTTGTCACAAAAAAATCTTCCTCATTTGTCCTACTAATGTCCAACAACGCACGCTTCATCTAAGTCGTAAGAGGATAAATGCTCATTCTCAGGTTCATATTTGTATGTAGTGTCTCTACTTTGACATGTCTCCATGCTTTAATGTTCAAAAAGCTCTTTATTTTTCTCATACTGCCTTTTGCTGCAGCACCTCTTTTCACCCTCTGTCTGAAACCACAGCCCAGTCTGCCCTGATTGGTTAGCTGGCTGGCTCGGTTGTGATTGGTCAACCGCTTAGAGATGTGTCGGAAATGTGCCAGCCCTTAGCCTTTAGCGTACAATATGTTGGAGCGCTAGCCAATAGAAGCGCGAGTATTAGATAGTGATGTAACAATTTAACAGAAGTCAACAAAGGAGACCATTGGAGGACTTTCAGGCAGGGGGGAGTTGGGGGATGTGTGTCTTAGCCCTGTAGACCATTTACAAGCACAAACAAATATATAACACACTACAGGAAAGGACCTCAGCTTTTAGGTGGTTCTTTTCCATTGTGAATGTAAATTAACATTTTAAAACATTAGACTGTGTATCCATGATGTTATGTGTGGGGTTTCCATGTACAGGGTCAACACCCACCTGGATAACTGTCGATGAGTGTGAATATTTTATCCACCCATCTGCCCACCTCCTCTCTCCTATTCTTTACAACCATTCATGTCAAAAACCACATTGTGTGCTGAAATGCAACGCCACCCGATAATCTAATCATAAGTAATGAGCTACATACCGGTAAAGATGGGGCAGAGCTTCTCCCAGCAGGTGATGCCACCCTCGGAGGTGAACTGACCCAGGGAAACCTCCAGGAAGAAGACTGGTAGACCTCCGCCGAACAGGAAAATGAAGTAGGGGATGAGAAATGCACCTGGGTGGAGTGAAAACATAATCAGCATGATTTCAAAGAAGACCAATATGGAAAATCAGAGCACGTTTGATAAGACTGAGATCAAAGGCCTTACCTCCACCATTCTTATAGCAGAGGTACGGGAAACGCCAGACGTTCCCTAAACCAACAAAGCCGCCAGCCACGGACAGAACAAAGTCCAGTTTGCTCGCCCACTTCTCACGCTGGGGGTGTTTGCCCTCTGCTTCATCTTCAGGCCGGGTGCCAGGGCTTTTACCTGGAGATGGTTTCAGAGTGTCCTTATGAAAGTCCTTTAGGCACTGGAGTTTCTCTTTTTGAGCCATTCTGTAGAAACAGGAAACAGAGGAAGAATCCAGTGAGAATTGGTCTGAACTTGTTTCAGAGCCGCTTTTAAAAACAGTTATCAAGATATGTTTTTCTAGATTTGACCAGAACCAAATCGATAAAACAACTTTAGTTGCACTGGGCATCACACGTGTGGTCTTTAAGTTACAGAAGCAGTTGCAGAATCAATTCCTCTTGAATATTCAGCAGATGTGGCAGTAGTACTACTTGTTTGGAGCAAGGAGTATAATTGTAACTTTGTGACTTCCAAGAGCATTAGAATAGCTTTTGTTTCACTCCTTTGAAGCAATTATGTTTTAAAGTGTTGATTAATAACTAACTAATGCTTCCAAGCTGCCAGAAGTCTGCCTCATGAGTTATAGGACAACTCATTTAGTTAAACTTTTACAGCATGGAGCCTAAATGGATTAAAGATAGCCTCCACTATCAATCCCATGTTTGGCACACATTTTATAACCTTTTCTCCACCACAAGCCACCCATTATTAAACAGTAGTCTTCAGGGGTCTGGGTACAGGCTGATTCTTGTGGCCTGGCTTCTCTGCTCGTCCCAGGTTTATACTGGCGAGGTTTGTGTATTTAAGCGGCAACACACACACAATGAGGCTTCCTTCAACCATGTAAGCCATGAACACGCCTCAACAATATCATTACCTAACCACAAAGACACACTCTTGCCTTCACTGGTGAAATTCTAAGTTAGCCTGAAAATTATTATCATTGCCACTTTGATTTCATTATAATACAAGTCCACCATATATTCCACTTTATCTTCAGTTGACGACACTGAGGATGCAATTACCTACTGTGGAGTTCTTCTTTATTGCATTAGAGAAGCCTACTTGATGAATGTTTGTATCAAAGTCATTCATGATGTACTGCCAGTGGTGTAAAGAAACTAAGTATATTTGCCAAAGTACTGTACTTAAGTATGACTTTGAGGTACTTGTACTTGTGTGGAATATTTCCATTTTACGCTAGTTTGTACTTCACTACATTTAGGTAGTACCTTTAATTAATTTGCAGATATGGATCAATGACAAACAAAATAAGATGAACAATTAAAAAGGGACTTTAGTTACATCTGGATTCAATTAACAAGCTAACCAGCGATAAATATCGTAATTCAATTCTGCATAATGACTACTTTTGATACTTAAGTATATTTTGATTTTACTTGAGTAATACTTTGAATATTCCTACACTTTGGTAGTTCTACTTTTACAAGATACAAGTACAAGATCCGAGTACTTCTTCAAACTCTGTGTACTGCTCAGTGGGGTTATTGTATGGCAGCCCAGATAAAAGTGTGTTTGTGATCCGGCCAAATTATTAAACTGAAGAAAGGACACAACAACAATATTCCCGAGTACTTGTTGAGATTTGGTAGCCATTGATAGAATCTCATCAAAAATGGAAATGGCTAAGTTAAGCAAAACATTTCTAAAAGAGTCAGAGTTACGAAGTGTACACCATGTTGTTTTTTGTACCTGCACTGAATCTACAGCTATAGCTAACTTTAAGTAAGACCCCGTCAGTCTTGTGAGTGTATAAGTGCAAGAAAATTAGAGTGAAATACTAAACTCTTCCTCCCTTTCTCAATTAAAACTATTACATGTGGAAATGTGATTAGTCAGAATGTCTAAGCAGTGGGATCAGGGCGACAATGACACAACCAGAGCTTGTACATTTCCACTCGACAATGGCCCTGAGAGAGGCAGTCAGAGGGAGAGACAGACATACTTAGTAGTCAGCAGATGTCTGTCATTGTGGAAAATGTCATGTCTTAATCTCTTCCATCTGCCACACTGCTGTGCCATGAGCTTCTCTGTCTATGTCGCTCTCATTCATTCAATCTCTATTTGACTTTCTGAAAGATATTTACACATGAACATTACACATATTGACCCTACAACATTAATCTGTAAAGAAGGATGAATAAATACAGAGAGATTAAATAAAACCTTTCTCTCTTTCAGAGAGAAACAATTTCCATACAAATCTGCTTGTAAACTGTAGATCTGAACAAAGATAGAGTTGTTAAAAACTGAAAAGAACAACCATCACATTTCTGGTTTTAACAGCTCAAACCCATTATTCTTGTCTTTGTGTTAGTAAATGTAAAGTATGTGCCAAACATCTCAAAGTGCACCTAAGGACCCCTAAACCTAAGTACCCCTAAACCTAAGGACCCCTAAAGCTAGTTAACCTGTTTTTCAGGTCTCAGGGTCGAAAATGACATGCCCAGAACAAATGACTATAACTTCACTTCTAAAAATGGGTACATAAATAATCTTTTTTCTCAAAACAATGATACACCTGTGAGTTGGATGTAGAAGAGTCAGAATCAATATAGATGTTTATATTTTAAAGTAAATTCAGATTGAACATAGTAAAACAAATTAAATTACAGTTTCTGTCCAAATAAAATACATTACTTATAGTGAAATAATATATAATTTGCATTATAGAAGCAGGCTGCCATATTAGGGTAAATAAGTAAACCTTTTGGGAAATTATTTAACAGCAGCCGTGTGTTCAGGTATTCAAATATTTAAAGTTGGAATAAAGTATAAACTACACAACACAAGTATAATGCACAGCAATCCACAAGATAAGTCTGATATGTTCATGAAACTCCGCGAGACACCGAGACTAACGGTTGCACTGTATGATCTGTGGTGTAGTGGGCTGTCACTCAAAAACTGAGTAGCCAATGGGGACACACCCGTGGAAGTCCCGCCCACCTGGGATGTTTGTGTCAGAATCGCAAACAAAAAAATTAGGGAGCACAAACGAGAAGAGCTGCAGAGAGAAAAAGTCTGATCATTGAGAAAGAAGAAACAAGAACTGCAAACAAAACGTTTTTGCAACTTATAGTTTTATAATTACATTTATTTAGCTTGATTCAGTTGTTTTTCTCTTAAAACTCTTCGTTTTGCTTGATTCTCAGAAAGTGTTGCTTTATCTTTATGATAGAAAACGAATACCATACATTGATAGCAATAAAAAAGGCAACAAAAGCAAAGAAATTAAAAGAAAAATCTGTATTTTGAAAAGGTTTCCAGGATTTTGTCCTTACTTTAGGGCAGGGGTATTCAACTAAAATTCAACGAGGTCCAATTAGAGAAAATCTCCCCATGCAAAGGTCCGGAACATAAAAAAATTCTAACTTGCTTCATGAATTAGTGTGATATATATTGAAGTAGCCTGTAGCTTTATCAACATCTGCATGTAATCAACAATTGACTGCCAAATAAAGAAAGTACAATTCATAAACAATATGTATTGTCAATTAACATCGAACTTTACAGATATACAGTAAATACTGTGGATATGTGTAATGTTCCTCTCGAGCAGCATTTAAAAATAAAATAGAGAAAATAAATAAAATAGCTTTTGAAAATGTGTGCATCTTTTTTTTAGATAAATAAAATAAAGTGCAGCAGCAGCTTGATTTTCTCTTTTTCTTTGTTAACCGTTTCACATCATGACTTAACTGTTTCAGACGATTATAGAACAATATCAGTCTTTACACATGATAACAATTAAACAGTTTTAAAGTTTCTCTTTCTTTCCCTCTTATATTGCAGTCCCTCACTCACTTGTTTTTATTCAGTGCGAGAATTGAGCTGCTGCTTGTCCTGCCAGGAGTTTAAATCTGGGCTGAAATGGTGTCAGGGCCATTCTCATACACACATGCAGGTGCTCATTTGTTAGCCTCGGTTAGCCTGCCCTGGAACCATATTTAGTTTTTTGTGACCTCAGTTCTGAATTGAGAGGGAATGTTTGGTCAAACACTTTGTGTAGTGGCGTTTAGGCACTTTTAATGAGCGCCACGCAGTAGCGTGGCGTAGGGAAACATTTAGGGGAAGCCCATTTTTTTGGGTCGGGGAGTGGGGTGGTCAATAACGTAACCAGATGAGTGATTACAGCGCCAGGTATCATTTTACACACATTTGTATCACACAGATGCAGGACTTGCACACGCCTGTTATCTAACCGACAGGTCCGCACGCACTCTCCAGCTGAAACTCAATTGTCTTATTAATTTAAGCATTTTACTTATTAATGTATGCAGACAATCACACAATCTATGTGATTTTTGGATTTACCGTGCCTCTCAATTGCCCGTGACAGGTTGGCAAGGTTGATGAATCCTGAAGTTGCCCAAGGATTGTTCAGGGAGCACGAATTCTTGTCAAAAAGAAGACATGGCCAGCAAAATAGACGCTGAAGTTTAGCGCTTCCAGTTAGCCACTCACTGCGGACATGATTGTCCTCATTGAACGTCCGATTCGCTCTCTTTTTCCTCTGTGTACACACAGCTCGAGTGCGGGCATTGGCCTGTCATCTGATTTAATTTTTAGTTGCTGCTGTAGCGGAAGTTTAGTAAAGTTATGTTTGATTAAGTACGCCAAATATCCACCCTCCATAATGCTTCATTTGCTTGATAATTTCTAACGGCGGTGATGACAGTTACAGTATTAAAACTGATGTTGATGTGATTGGATGGCAGTGTCCAATCAAATCGCCTGCTGCCAGCCGCCTCTGAAGGGAAGCAAGAGGCGGCTGGCTTCCCTTGGCATGGCCCTGACCAATCACAGGTTGGCAGGGGCATCACGTGGGCCTCATCTGATTGGTCAATCCCTCCATTTCTTTTCACCAAGGGAAGCCAGATTCGGCTGGCCTCCTCTCGCAGCAGTGAGTGCAATCTACTGTTTCACCATAACATCTAGAGGGGCGCTGTTTGTTTCACTCTTTGTAAAATACTCAATGAGAATGGGGGAGAGACAGGCCGGCAGCAACACACAGCAAAGGAGAATTATCGAAACAAAACAAAGTGTTTTTATTTAAATTATAACTACAATCCGAAAAAACAGGGGAAGCCTGGCTTCCCTTAGCCTCCGGGAGAAAACGCCACTGGCGCCACGGTCTCTGAACAAATGAGACACACTGGTTCTGTGCTCCCAGTGGGGAGCACAGCACCTCTGGGAGGATGGTTCATGAGTGAGTCCACTCATGGTTAAAAGCTATGTTCTAAATGTTGAAATCCCCTATTAATGTATTTATTATTGGTCCGGGTCCGTATAGGTCGGCGTCTGGGTCCGGATCCGGACCGCCTGTTGCCGACCCCTGCTTTAGGCCATTTACAACACGTAACGATTTTAATTTTGCTAAACAAATGAAGAAGGGGGAGAAAGGATGATGAAAGTAAATGAAATCCACAATCAATAGTGATGCACATTAATATAAATTATTAAAGAAGTTATCCGAATGGTTTAATAGATGTTTGGTTTGCTTCTTAACGTTTTTGTATCTTGGAATCGATCAACTTCATGAAAGCCTTTGCAATTGTGTAAAAAAATGGCCATCTTGCTTCACAACCTGGAAATCCTCAGCTGCTGTACATTAAGTGGTTTATTTTGTGCCAATTCTTATGGAAAACCCTAATGGGGTTCTTCCGGCCAACAGTGTTCTCCATAGTTATTCACACCCTCTCAACACCTAATTAGCCATTATGGATGTTAGAGGGAAAGCATAATGATGAACATACATATGTAATCTAGCATCTTGTTTTTGAAGCTAAAATAAATTAGACATCGGCTGCAATGATTGTTCCACATAAATAAATGTAAAACACTGTGCCATGTGGTTGCGTGGCTTTAACAAAGCTGACAATAATCCGTTGCAAGAAAAAAAAAAAAAAAAGGTGACACCATGAACATAAAATAAAATAAAAATCTTCTAAAAAGCCCATTATTACATTACATTACATTGCATTTAGCTCACGCTTTTATCCCAAGCATCTTACAATAAGTGCATTCGACCAGGAAGATACAAACTTGAAGAAAACAGAATCCTATAAGTACATCAGGTTTCATAGAGCTAAAACATTTCAAGTGCTACTCAACTGGCTTTAGATAAGCCAGTCCTTTATTAGTATATAAGTGCTTTGTTAATAATTCTATCGCTCGAAGTGGAGTCGAAAGAGATGAGTTTTCAGTCTCCCCCGGAAGATGTGTAAGCTTTCTGCTTTCCTGATTTCAATGGGGAGCTCATTCCACCATTTTGGAGCCAGGATAGCAAACCCACGTGTTTTTGCTGATGGGAACTTGGGTCCCCTCGCAGTGCGGGTGCAGCGAGCTGTTTGGCTGACGCAGAGCGGAGTGCACGTGCTGGGGTGTACAGTTTAACCATGTCCTGGATGTAGGAAGGGCAGAACCATTCGCAGCATGGTACGCAAGTACAATTGTCTTGAAGTGGATTCTAGCAGTTACCGGAAGCCAGTGAAGTGAGCGGAGGAGCGGCGTGGTGTGGGAGAATTTAGGAAGGTTGAAGACCAGACGAGCAGCTGCATTCTGGATGAGCTGCAGAGGTCGGATGTCACATGCAGGTAGACCAGGGTTCGATTGGGGCTTGTTCAAACATAAATCTCTCTCTCTCTCTCTCTCTCTCTCTCTCTCTCTCTCTCTCTCTCTCCTCTCTCTCTCTCTCTCTCTCTCTCTCTCTCTCTCTCTCTCTCTCTCTCTCTCTCTCTCTCTCTCTCTCTCTCTCTCTCTCTCTCTCTCTCTCTCTCTCTCTCTCTCTCTCTCTCTCTCTCTCTCTCTCTCTCTCTCTCTCTCTCTCTCTCTCTCTCTCTCTCTCTCTCTCTCTCTCTCTCTCTCTCTCTCTCTCTCTCTCTCTCTCTCTCTCTCTCTCTCTCTCCTCTCTCTCCACCAACCAATTGGGTGGAGACTGTCACATGCCGAGACTCTAGGTGAGAAAGAGCTGCAACTGTCTGCCACCAGGAACCAAGAGAGAACGGATGGCACATATTTGTGATAATGACCACAAGTAGCTTCAATGGCTTATTCTTAGGAAAGATTGCCATCCAGAGAAGCTCCATCAGAAGAGCCAAAGTAGAAGGTGTCATCATGTGGCTTTAAAAGTTTGATTGACGGATGAGGAATTTGCAGAATCATATTTCATAGTTATGATCGCAGAGATAGTCATCAGAGTTAAGAAATTCTCAGATGACAGCAGTGATACATTTGCACGAATGTTTGTGTTGGACGGTCGCCTACCAAACGACCTCTAGAGAGCAAAGCCTGCTGTGGGAAGAGCAATTAACAGTGAGGTGATTTAAAGCTGAAACCAAAAGCTTGCATGTAAAACATAGAGACTCATTGTCTGTGTCTGTGTGTGTTTGATTTCTGAGCCAAGACTCATGTAGCGACTCCAGTACCCAGCCAGCATTACATACACACACGCTTTCAAACCACTTACATAACGCACTCTCCTATTTTAAGACCATGTACATTTCCACTGGGCTGACACCTATTAATCACTCCTCTCCTCTTCCTCCCACATTTCTTTCACTCCATCTCCTCATCCTTTTTCTGCTCGTTCTCCTATCATCTTCCATCCCTCGTTGTAGTAACCATCTTTTCCCCTCCCTATCTTTTTC
This sequence comes from Notothenia rossii, assembly GCF_949606895.1. Lineage (NCBI taxonomy): Eukaryota > Metazoa > Chordata > Actinopteri > Perciformes > Nototheniidae > Notothenia > Notothenia rossii. Next base: position 56,268,298 of record NC_136903.1, on the reverse strand, counting down.
TCTTCCTAACCACCATCCTCTTGACCTCCCCTCTTCATTGAACTCACTATTTTCCTCATGTCCTCCACTGAGTTGTTTCCATTATCTCTTTCATCCCCCCTTCTCTTTTTGACCTCCATCTTCAACTTTTCATCAACTCCCAATGACTGTCTTTGCATTATCATTTTATTCCTTGTTCATTAGGTATCACTTTGATTTTTGAGTATAAGAAATTAGACGGACCGTGTATAAATGTGTGAGAGTAAGGATGGAACATGAAGAGAGGAGAAAAGACAGAAACCAGGGAAGGGAAGCAAGAGTGAGAGAGTTCAAAATAAACAGGGGACGGGTATAAAGATACAGACAGGGGTCAGTAAGAACAGAGAGAGAAAGAGAAGTAAGTCACACGCAGATACTGACAAAAATAATAGAGGAATAGAGGATGATTAGATACAAGATGACAAGTAACAAATTGATTTAAAATAAAGAATGAGTGTTCATGTAAGAGAGGAAAAAAAATTGATAGCAGGAAGTATAAAGGTTACTGAAAACGCATTCCTCTGAGTCTTATCTAACCAAAGTCAACAGTTTTTTTCTATTCTTTGTCAGGTCAACTGGCTTCAGTTCTGTTTATATACAATGTATCCATCTCATTATCACAACTCTGGGTTGTAGCCTGTTTTTCAGGTCTCAGGCTTGAAAATGACATTCCCAGGTAAATGAATAATCTTTTTTCTCAAAGCAATGATACACCTGTGAGTTGAGGTAGAAGTGTCAGAATCAATACAGATGTTTTTATTTTAAAGTAAATTCAGATTGAACATAGTAAAAAAATGTAAATTATAGTTTCCGTCCAAAAAAAACATTACTTAAAGTGAGAACCACACTTGAATGATGGGATAGTAGACTAAAAGCTTTAGGAATCCAACCTATAACATATAATAAGTACCCTGTATCAAGATTTATGCAAAACAAGTGAAATGTGCCTTTTATAGAGAGATTTAGAAGAAGAAAAAAAACACCTCTCATTTGGTATATCTCTTGGTCGATGTTGGTGATTGACACCTCCTTTGAACCGTTAGAGCCAAAAGAATCGAGGGGGAGTTCCTAAATCCATCTAAACATTACCGTTGAGGATTGAGAGTGATGCACACGCAGTTTTCCCAAACCGAAAGCTATGTTACACTTTTTATGAAAACTAGGTTTATTGCCATAAATGTTATGATGGATTATCAGTAATCATTTCAAAGTGACACAGAGACATTGGATTAAACTTCAGCAGTGTTTATATGTGTTAATGCCCTTGAACACAACCTTTGATCAGAACACCGCAAAGGTAAGACGTATTTGCCGTTTTGGCCCCGTAAAGTGAAGTTGTGTGTTGTCTTTCCTGGCTTTTCCTGCCGCGAGTTGTAGTCGCACAATGATGATACCTATAACAGTGGAGTCTGTGGAATCTCAGCTTTCATATGATATATAGTTTGTGCAGATTGCATTAAGTATAAAATATTGCCACCGTGAGTTATGTGCTAAGTGCGTTAGCACTCTTTTGCTTAGTGCTAATTCATAGGCTTGGTATTACCCTTGTGTTTTGTTTAGCTAAAATTTTTTAATATTGTCTGATAGCTGAGTTTCTTCCCATTAAGTGGGTATGCTACATGAATAGGTTGTTAAATGTTAATAAGCCCTGAGATACAGTTTTGTGAATATTGTTGTGTTTTGCCCCCGCCGGCGGGGGCACGGGGTTCAACAGGTTAAACTAAGAGTTGTATCTAAACTGAGTCAAAATACAACAATTCATTTATGACATTATCTGAAACCAAAAGATCAGTTTTTAGTATCAATATCACTCTCAAAGGATCAACTCTTCCAATGGGTAATGTCGACAGGATGTTTGACTTGATAGAGATCCCTGCTCTTATCGTGAGTTTAGTATCAAGACAGGGATTATAATCCGCTGGTTGCAGGAATGTACATGCTTTTATCATCCTAACATAGATCATATGATATGATCTGCAGGAAGTACAGACTAACTTGCGAAATTTCACATTACACCGTGTTAACGAGAGATCACAAACTAATTTTATGTCGGTAAGTCTGAGTCATCAAGTTCTAGAAAATAGAGGAACTTCCCTTAATTTACCATGTAGATAAATGACACTTCATCTGTGAGCTTCCCGCAGTGATCCAGGTTTGAAATTGTTGGTTTTCTTCACAAGTCCCTCGTCTTATACACTCTTTCCTTCACCTTCCATGAGATTAATTGACTTCAATGCTCTTGCCTGAAGATGTACACTTGGCATTCCTTTAATGACATTAAGCCTGACCTTCCCATGAGAATTGGCTATAAATCAACAGCTTTCACCTTCCGCTGTCAAGGGTCAATCTCATCTTTCAAAGCTACAAACCATGATTATTAGCGGTTCAAAGAACATAAATAGACATAATCATACAAGATTAAACAGGGGCAATTGAATTAGGAATGTCATGATATCAGAAATGTAGACGTCGATACCAATACCAGGGAAATTCCAAGATTCTTTATACCAAGGTCAACATACAATCCATTACTATCACTTCCAGTTTAGTTTTCAAAAGGAATGTAAACAAGTCATAGTTATCTCTGTAGAATATGTCAGTGAAAATATCTCAAACAACAATATTTTCCAAAATATTTCTGAACAAAGACTACATTTTAAGCCCAATTTACTGAATATATCCTTAACAATTTGAAAGCAAGGTCATGGAACTCTGCTTACAGGCTGCTAACGGCTAACAGCTAATGCTAGCTCCTTCTGATTTAAACTCAGATTAGTTGTTCATAATGAAGCACTATCAGAAAAAAAACAGAATTTTGGGATCATTGGAACCATCCTTTCTCATGATATGTCGAGGCAGGTTTAGCGAGTCAAGGACACACGGTCATCTTAACCGTAGTTCAAGTCTGACAGCAGCTCTTACAGTATTACTGGGTGAAGTCTTTATCTACTGTGTCACTGTAGGCTCTCTGTTTCCATATGTAAAAACAACTCTGGGAATTCAGACGAGCGGTGTGATTTCCTCAGCACACACACAAACACACACATTTCACTAACCTCAGTTTACCTAATAAATGATTCAAAAGCAAACAAGTCTGCTGTTAACAGGAGCTGCTTTCACTGCTGATTTGACAGACTAATGCTGCGTTTACACCAGACGCGATGCGCTGTTTGGGGGCGGCGGGATTACATGTAAAGTCAATGCAGAGACGCGGACAGACGCAAATTCGCTCCGACGGCGAGCATGAAGCGGTGGACGCGGCACGATTGAGGCGATTGAACAATGCCGCGCCAAACGCAAGAGTTCCATTTTTTCAACTCGAGCGTCAAATTCACGTGACGCGTTCTCGCGGAAGCCAATCAGCGGTGAGGATCTCAGCCTGCCGTAACTGACGTTCAACCAGAAAACATCAGCCGTTAGCTGTTAGCAGTTAGCACACAGAGATCACAGCTCCTCATATCTGTTCAGAAACTGGACAAAAGTTAAACAAGTCCAAACCACAGACTGTCTGTGTCATGGCGAATACAGTCGCTGGCTTATTTATGTCTGTAGGCCGTTGTTATGAGTGTGGAATGAGCATATACAATGTTAGCCTAGCCTGGTCGACCCAATCTCCATTCAGAAAACAAGCATTTAAAAAGGTTTTTCGCCTGCCGTCTTGTCTGCAGACTTGTCAAGCATTAATTCTTTTTTTTTTTACTAACCGTTATCAGTATGTTGTTACTTCGGCATCATTTAGAAACGTGTATTACAATTTAATCACGGTAAAATATGTTCATTTTGTTGTAGTTGTAGCTCCCGAGCCAGCGCGTCTTGTTTGAATAATGCGAGTAAACACAGCTGGCAGCCACGGTGAAACTCGAGCGATTAGAGCGAAGCGAATATTCGCATCGCGTCCGGTGTGAACGCAGCATTACAACCATTACAACCACTTACAGTACATTTTTTTATTTCATAAATGTTTCTTTTGGAATAACTATCAAATGTATCCTAAATTCATTCCAAAGAAATCACTCTGATTGGCTGTCCAGCTTAGCGAATCATTGCATGAGAAGCGAAACGGAAGTGAGGGACCCAAACAAACTATTAAGAAGGCAAATCTGAGATTTCATTTAACTCCAGCTCTCGACACAGGTTCTGGAAAGCCCCATGAGCTTCTCGTTGTAGAGTGAAAATGGAACGCACACGCTATTTGTTGTTTGTTTATATCACGCAGTCTGTTCTTCTTCTCTCTGTGTATTACGCAGTCTGTCTTCCGGTTGTTGCCTCTTTTGAATGCCGAATACACACTACCCCGCCTGCTGGTAAGGAGAGTTATTGCCACTCACCCATGCGCAGTTCGTACGTGCAACTTGGCCGTCGGCTGAAGTCTTTGCAGTGTGTTCCAGTGCGAAACATGGCCAAGACGCAGGCGACGTGAGGCGACGTTCCGTCGGGACGTGTTCTTTGTTGTCAGTTTGGTGTGTAAGAGGCTTAATACGACTTGATAGCTCCGGAGCAGGTTTGGTGTTCAGCATAGTTACCATGGAGATCTACCCCGGTAAGAAGTGAACCAGCGTCGTAGGACCCGAAACCCAGAGCCTGAAGTTAACCCTGAAGTTACCTCGCTAACCAAAAATCCTGCTTCGTAGTACAGGGCACAGATCAGATGCTAGCTCACCAAAATACAAACAACCAGAGGGCACAAAGGGACCAATGTCAAAACTTAGGTGAGTCTCTGGGTGCAATATATCTGATTAAAATTCCAAATTACAGAGGCCAATTCAAAAGACTTTCACACATCAGCGTGGTGTTGACTCTACAGCAGCCAATGTTAGATAAAACTCAAGGCCAGGAGCTCACACACACACAAACATCTGTGTCACAATACAATAACAGCTAGTTGACCAAATCTGATGAGTATGGGCAAAGACTACATTTCTGGAGTAGGAAAGTCTTATAACTGACAGCGGTAAATACAAATTAAAAGTATCACCTATGAAAGGCCTATCCTGCAAGGTTATCAGTGTAACCTTGCAGGGTGTGACTTTGACACTAAACATGGTCATCCTCAAGAATCTGTTGGAGTGTGATAACATTGCATTGACTCTAATTCAAATTTAAAAACAGCTTATCAAAACCATCAAGGCTCAGCTTTTGGATATTTAGACTTTAAATGGTAAAAATAAAATCTCCTAAATTCAAAATATGATGAAATGTAGCTATGTGTATTAGTTCTGTCTATCGACACCTGGCTGCCCGGGTGTTTTGTACAGTGCTTTTTGCTTATCAGAAAAAATCCCTAATAAAAGTTGTTGGACTCTGAGCGATAACAACTAATTCTCCAGCATTGAAACGGATCCAAAAAAGGACTGCTATCAGCACCCAACCCTACTCAAGACATTTTGCAGCCGTTATCAAACAATTTTCTCTATCAGACATTGCAAGGCATTCACCAAGCAATTTATAAACAACCCCACAATTGATCTTAAAAATCCTGATCCTGTACGGCAACCAATACTCATTTTTTAAATAAAATCGATGTTTCAAAGCATGCATTTGACATTTAAGGTGTACTCGATGTTGGAAACTGGCTTTATTCCCACGCACTGACAATACTGCATAACGTATAGCCTAGATGCAGCTCTAAATATATTCCGAATTCTGTTTTTCATGGTCCCAAGTGGTTAATAACCTATTATGATCAAATAAACTAAGAGATCCGACAAAGAGGGGAAGGGTGAAGTGAGCGCACGCGCGAGAAAGAGAGAGAGGCATGTGGCGAGGCCGCGCGCGATGTGAAACGTGCGACTCGCGAGCATCTCCGCCTCCTCACCCTCTAAAAAGCGTTACTTACTTCCCTTTTCTGGGAGTTTACCCAATAAAAAAACACGAATAAATTAAATACTTAAGTGTAAATGCTAACAAATCTATGCTGACGTGAAAATTAGACAAATACTGTATGACTGTGGAGAAAAAAGATTTGAAAAGCTCCAATAAATGGTCTGCTCGACAAACAAAGATGGAAAATAAAGAAATAATAAGGAAATAGAAAACCCAATATCCTATAAAAGCGTTTAACTCAAGCATGTGGGCATTAGACATCACTTAACATACAGAATACGTTAAATAAAATGATTTTAATGCAAAATAAGGTTTAATTTATTAAGAAATCCATAGAGAGCATGTATCTAAATGCACATCGGAGCTTCCCCACCTTTATTCACCACCTGCACACACACTGCCACCAGTGAAAACATCAATAAATACAATCGAATTAAAAAGACTGCTAATTGAATTGTCAGACCACATATGCAAATATCTCCCTAAATCATTATTTGCCAAAAATATGTAATTCAAACTCAACACAGACACAGATAAACGCATTTAAATTCTAATCATAATAACAAATATAATAAAATGAATGAGAGCCCGGCTTGAGAGGTGTTCAACGAGGATGTAATGTGTTTACGTTACCTGCTCTGTTTGTTATTTTGTCCTTTTAATGTCCTTTGAGCAGTCCCTTGTAGGTTTCGTCTTGTCCGTGTCCTCCTGTGTCTCTGAGAGCGACTGAGGGCTGAGCGTGTCGGGAGCCTATATGTTAGCGTGTTTATAAGCCTCTCTTTCTGACCTTTGTCTCTCCAAACGGGGGGACATGAGACAGTGGAAAAACACCGGCCTGCCTCCTCTCAGAGCAACAGGAGAGCAGTGTGACGCAGTTAGGACCCGCCTCTGAGTCCTATCATGTGCGCCGTTACAAGAGCGGAGCAGAGAGTTGGGTTGGAAGTGATGCGAACCACCGGGCATCTCTCCGAATCACCGGACCAACTCTTAAATGCATCCGCGCACCGTTTCTCTTCCTAATCCTTTCACAGAGCAGCTCTGTATCCGGTTCCATTTATCATAAACTGCCTACCATAGGCAATTAAAGGTTTTCAGATTCAAAAGTATGAAGGGGAGATTTACGAGAAGCACGTGAAGGCAGCACTAAGGGGTAGTCCGTCTCCCCCCCCCCCTCAAACCCATTTCACGATGGTTGGTTTGCTTAACTGACTCTCAAGGCACACACTCGTTTTCTCAGCGGCGCTCAAGCTACCTTACACCCGCCCATCCACACGCGCGTGATTGTGAGCATGCGCTGGTGCGCACGCGGGCCAGGAAATAAAGGAGCACAGTTTGAGGCCATGCTGTTGATCGACAATGCTGAGAAACAGCGGCAGCTGAGCCTCACTCAACATTTGAAGTGAAAGAATACACGTTTAAATCGATACAGGAACAGCTTAAACACCATGTGTTTATTAACTTTCATTCCACCATAATATATTTTAGATGGGCCTAATAAATGTAGGAACACCCTAGTGTAATGCTATGTCTGCAACAGTCTGGAATACTGTTTATTTCAGTGTTATTCTATGAGTGTTTCTATTATGTCTATACGGGCTTAAGGCACTATGCCATAGCTTAGTGATGTCATGTGACTAACATTAGCTTTTTCACCATAGTACATATATGACTCTATATTACATGTTACTTGTTAGACGTTTTTATCCAAAGCGACTTACATACTCAATACTGTGGGCAATCCCCACAGGAGCAATTTGGGGTGAAGTGTCTTGCCCAGGGACACAACGACATGCTGACTGCAGTGGGGTTTGAACCTGCGCCACACGCCTCCTAAATGGTATGATATATTAGATGTTATCACCACTTACGGTGTTGCCTTATGTGAAGTGTCAGTCCAGTTTCTCAACATACATTAGCATCATTTTTCTCTGTGGAAAGTGTAGTATAATGGTGATATTTTCCCTGTTTATTCGCGATTTATTGCAGGTACACAACTTTTTTAATGGTTCACAGAGGATAGTTTTGTTGACCCTGTGACCATTACTCCAGGATCTATTCTACTGTCTACTACATTTTATTTTTTCTATGACTAACAATTTCTCCATAAAAAGATATCCTGAAAATGAAAAATGTAATTGACATTAAAAAAAAAAAATGATTGATAGTAATCCTGAGAGGTCAATTTGGTTTGATGAATTTCTTCATGTTTCCTTTTGCACTACAGTAGGCCTACAGGCAAACAATTATAATTTGCACACACACACACACACACACACACACACACACACACACACACACACACACACACACACACACACACACACACACACACACACACACACACACACACACACACACACACACACACACACACACACACACACACACACACACAGTTAGTTCAAAGACCTGCCCTTTATTCTGACATGCTGTTATATTATCTCACGTTCACACACATTACGTTTATTTTCTTCACATCTGCTTACATTTGAAATAGGTCCTCTAAATATACATCTATGGCCTGCCAATAATGATGCTGATTTCCTCTGGGGGGCCAAATCCTGGATGGCCTTCACATCTGGGCTGCACTCATGCGTTTGGCAGGGTTCTCCGATTGCTCTGGAAGCTTGAGGTCCACAATTCCTTACTTTAGAACGCTTTCCTCTGTCTAACCTTGAGGAACAAAAATGATTGAAAAGCATTTTCAAAAAGATAGTTTTATGTTTCTCTCTGCTACTTTCATGGACAGCACATGCACTCTGAGCCAGGACTCATGCCCCCACAGTGCAGCGTTATCTATTCAGAGCAAAGGAGAGGTACCCATGTGTTTACATAGGCCCAATTCCAAACCACCCCCTACACCCTACCCCTACCCTTCCGTTTGCGCGTTCGCGCAGAGGGTCCACCACATTAAGTGCTGTTCCAAACCAACGACTGTGGAGCGGGAGTGGGTTATTAAGCCCTCAAACAGCGAGTCTGCATCAGTCCTGAATTCACCTGCTGCCCTACCTGACCGGACTCAACGCTGTGTGTGTCTGTCATGAAACAAGCTGTTTACTAACAGTTCCGCGGAAACATTAATTGATAAACTGCACAACAAGAGCTATTTAATATCTTCATACAGATGTTCAAAACTTCATGGTTACCTCGTATTTGTTTTAACTTAGGATCATTTACTCATGTCCAGTCTAGAAAACGGTAAAAGTTGGATGGACTTTTGCTAAAACTACGCAGCTTATAAACATCAGATTTAAAAAAATATATATGTTTTCAAAAAATATGCCATAAAAGATTTTTAGAGTTTTATTTTTGTTATTTCTAATCCAAGAGATGTTGATTTTAAACCGTTGTTAAGAAAGTTATGGCATTTCCTGTTTCTGCCGGAGAAAGGGGAGTTCGTCCCAAAGCTTGCTGCTGTATTTACACCCTCCACCTGGAAGAAGGGAGCCTCGTTAAGCTGCAAATGTGACGGTGTTCACTCCATCACGGAGCGGGAGTGGGTAGGGTGTGGTTTGAAATTGGACCAGAGTTACCCAGGAAACTGGTAGATGAGTTTCACAGGCCAAAGCAGCAGAGTGTAGATAAGGCTGCTGTCAGTTTCAATGCATTGTGAAACCGTAATAATATCTCATATTAAGTAGAGAAAGGGACAAAACAGACATATGGTTTGATAAACCTTTCAATATAATGAACTGAAGCGGTATTTGTTTAATCCATGTGTTGAATCATGGACTTTCTGGACCTTTCTGCAAACTGCTCTGTCATTGGCTGGCAGCATTTCTCAGTTTCTCATTTCCTAAGATCATATCGGAACTAAAGTGGGAGAAGTACTGCGGTGTGAACGCGCCTAAGGACTTGTCTTTGATAACTTGTAAATCTGAATAATTGCAATCCTTTGTACATTTGCAGGTGCAGTATTAAAGGTCTCCTATCATGAAAATGCACTTTTTTATGTCTTTTATTGTACATAAATATGCCCCCTGTGTGTCAGGGAACTCACAAAGTGAAAATACAACCCTCTCTCTTCTCCTCCGTACCCAAATATCTAAAAACCGGTGAACAACGGAGCTGATCCAGATCTTTCAGTGGCAGTTGTATAAACTTGTCGTATCGTACACAAGGCAAGTCAAAGTGTCCGTCATTTACTCAAACAAAGCGACACCTCAGTGGTTTAAAGTGTTGGCACAGCCAATACAATTTGTACTTTTGCACCTCTGAAGTATTCATATAAACAGAAAAGTGACGCCACCAGCGCTTTTTTGAAAAGTTGAAATATTTTTTATTTCATCCACTCACACAAAGACGCTGCGCTTTTTGTCAAGGTGACTGCAAAAGACTCTGCTCTCTGTTCTCACTAAAACTAATTGAAAACAGAAAGAAGCGTTATGTTGACACGGCCTTACGTTGCCCAACATGCTGCTGCACTCTTCCCATTCCAGCAATCAATCCATTTTTGAAAACCACACTACAAGCAAGAGTTCACATTTTTTTCTCATTATAAAGAAAAAGTATATTTTATTTCTTCCAAATACAACCCATTCGCTGTTTATCAAAAAAATGTACGACCATGACCTTTTTTATGACCCAGGATTCAAATAGTCCATTACAACATGTGTTTGATTCTCCCAGTGGTTGGCATACGTGTCCTTCCAAAGGTACTTGTTTGAAATTACACGTTAAGACAGGAATTATTAAAGCACATGCTATTGCCTCCAATAATTAAAAAAGCGTCCATCATTAATGGATCACTGTCATGTAAAATCCCAGGGTCCACTCTTTGCACTCTTTCAACAACATGTGAATGTTCTGATAAATGAATGTGTTATTGTTTTAATAAATTCTACTCACATTTAGGAGCATGTCACATACTTAAACCTCACACACACACACACACACACACACACACACACACACACACACACACACACACACACACACACACACACACACACACACACACACACACACACACACACACACACACACACACACACACACACACACACACACACACACACACACACACGAAAAACACAAAGCTAGTTCCTAAAACTAATTTGCATAATCAAATCCTGTTGAATTCCAGACATCCTGCTCACTTTCAAATGAAGTGGTCTGCTGGATGATAGAGTAACACTGGAGGTGAAACAAGAATTAGAAAGTAGTTGATCTGCAGAGTGATCTTCAACTTGGAAATGTTTCCCATACATTTCAACATTGTCAAATGGAATATGAAGCCTTGGCAGCAAGAGTAAACTTTCTGTACCCTTTTGCCATGCATTGTTATAATAGAACTATAATTTGTTGATGTTTGTGGGACACATTTCCTAATAAAAATATTTGTCAAGTTCAATTTATTATTTATAAGTAATTTGAATTGATAAGTGTTATTATTTTTGAGATGTCTCTTGATTGAGATGGATTCTTAACAGCCTGTCCTCCTCCAAAAAAAGACCAAATCGGTTGATTGTTCAGCAGCTTATTACGACCTATAGTCACGTTTGAAAGTTTAGCACCTCTAGTGGTCGTGTAAGAAAAAACAATTTGCGGCATATGGGCTGATGCTTCCGTTGATTGCAAACGCTCTGGAGGGTCGTATATTCACAAATAACCCTCTCTGGAAAATCCATATGTGACCCGCTCTATCGAAATCAGTTGGAAGTCGCAACGGCTCATTTCAAAATAAACGTGGATTTGCGTAAAACATTTTTTTTCCGGGGTTCGGGTGTTTTGTTTGATTTTAGAAAAACAAAGTCTTGGCTTTCAGAATATGAAACTTTTATTTCCAAACTCACACGATAAATATATTCTTTAAGCTTGTAAAGGGAAGATGACAGGCAATCTGCTCTTCCGCAGCGCCGCCCCCCCTCCCTCCGGCTGACATTATGAATGTAAGCGTAGAGTAATCATAAATAACAAGGCAGGGTCCGTTACAGTTTGTTTTCATCTGATTTCAAATAAACAAAGTCTTGGCTTTCAGAATATTAAACTTGTTTCGGCAAATTCAGATAAATCAGATCGATGGATTCCAGAGAAGAGAAAACTTTGAAGGCCTTTTTCTCAAAATGATGACTTGGTGACAGTCATTATATAATGTCACATATTTCGCTTAATATTTGGAGTACAAAAACAATCCTGATATCATTAGAAAGCAAGGAATCTCCTCTTTCCAGCAGTGTATACAACTCAAAATGTGTCTTCGGGTCAATGCGACTGATTTCGATAGAGCAGGTCACATATTGTAGAATAGTTTGGCCATTAAAATACTTTTTGATTAGATTTCTAGCGAAAAGTATATATTGTACTTTTAGAATCCAGGTCCAGTGGATGTGTAGGATCTATAGTTTGATATATTTCATGAAGATGATTTGAGGTCTCGCCATGGAGAACGTGTATACACTACGTCTTTCCCCTATTCGGGGGTTTTGACTATTTAAATCGGCTACAGTACGTGTATGTTCAAGGTTTGATGGAATTTTAAAAAACAGGTTAAGAATAGCTTTAATTGACCAACATTTATTTTTGTGCATTAAATAATGTCTATAAAAAAAGTAAAAGTCTCAACCTAACAACAAACTAATGAAGGGATCAATGTAGTCTCATTTTCTTGATGTGGAACAGTGAACATGTTTTTCCTAAAGTTTTTGTTCTTATGTTTTCTGCTGCAAACCTTTGTACTATGTTCTTTAATGATGACTACCTTATCTGAAATCCTAAATATTTATGGTATTATATGAAATCCTCCCCATGCTAGTTTCAAAGTTCCTGTGCTCAGGGCTTATTGTCCTGGCAGCATGGCTAACTGAGCTAACAGCTAACTTGCTAACAGCTAAAAGCTAACTAGCTAACAGCCGCTACAGTAAACAGTGATATAGCTTCTTGAGCAAAAAGTAAGCATTTACTATTGCAATTAATATTGTTTTTAATATGATCTTTTTTTGTAAATGGAACAAATACCAAAAGACCTAATTTTCCCCGGGAATAATATAATAGTTCTAAATCTGACTGATTACATCATTGAGAGTTGATGCAGTGCAGCCGGAGGTCAGAACGGGTTAAACCCATAGACTGTATATATAAATGGACGTAGGGTCCGTGACGTCACCCATAGGATTCTGCAGAGTTGCCGAGAAGCCCTTAGTAGGCGGAGTCGGCCACTAACGGCTCGACAGTGACGTCAGAGTTCAACTCCCGCCTGCTCCAAATAAGGGCAAAGAGGCGGAGCCGAGGCGGGACCTGCTGCCACCGAGCTGAAAGTTCCAGAGCTAGCTGAAGCTACCAAGCTAAGCTAACATGCTCCCCATCGGCACACTGCCGTGGTATTTTACGTTTCTAAGGTAAGCGGACATGAAACTATTCAGCAAAACTATAAATAATAATCTAAGTTATTGAGTTTTTAGCATACTACTTCAGAATCTTAAAATCCCTTAACGTTTGTATGCAATTGTGCTAAATTCAACATTGGAATCAAGCAAATATTAATATGTTTGCATGACATTAGTTATTTATATTTTGTTATCACTTAATTATACGTTTAATACATTTAAGTCAAGCTAAGGTACATGTGATCTTAGCTAGTTAGTGCTCTTACCTGTGAGGCCTCCTCCAAACAGCATAATAACCAGACTGTATCATTAAAACTAAGTACCAGTTCTAGATCCTTGACTTTAGACAAACAATTCAAAAGAAAACATGTACTTGAACATTACTCATTCATGGTGTCGTCATGAAGAAACACACTCCTCAATGTCAGTTTCGGTAATTTATTGACAAGGATGACGACACCCTGAAACAGAGTAATGCAGCAAGATAAGCTGACAAAGTATTACATCCATGCAATTTAATCAACACAAATATATACCACGAAACATAGTATAGTAGTATAATATATATATAGTATAATATAATAGTGGAAACAGTCTTACATGAATGAGTGGACGAACGTCTCAACTCGAGGCGGAGTGAATGAACAATGTTTGAACTAAAATGGCCGCTCGGCACTACCGGGTCAGAGCACGGCATAACCGGGCAGCGACAGCAGTGACACTGCCCTCTAGTGGCCGGCTATAAACTCTTCATTTAAAGACCAATCTTTATTTGAATGTGCCTCTTAACCTGATATATTAGTTATACAGTAATAGTATTGACAATCTAAAAAAACTGAGCAACTCAACAGTCAACTTTATGTTTCTTATTGTCTAAAGCAGCGGTTTTCAAAGTGTGAGGCGCGCCTCCCCTGGGGGGCGCCAGAGAGCTTCAGGGGAGGCGCAGCGTGAGACACAAAAGAACGAGAAAAAGACGAGTAAAGTGACACTTGCCCACTTGTGGCTGTCTGTGGAGACCGAGTTCCCCCACCTCGCCAAAAAGGCTGTAAAAGTGCTCATTCCCTTCCCCTCCACCTACCTGTGTGAGTGCAGGTTTTCCGCATTGACTTTGATCAAAAGCAAGTACCGGTCAAGGCTGCAGCCAGAGGATGATCTGCGTTTATTCCTCTGTGCATCAAAGACGCAGACTCATTGTTCCCACTAAAGTAGGGGTGAATGTAATAAGGAGGCAAAGTTGACGTTCAGTGTGTTACCGGGAGCATATAAGGATTTATCCACCATGTTGAAAATGTTAAAAAATATATGTCTTGAGAACACAGCGTGCGGAAATATACGGGTCGTGCTGCAGCTAGATGTGCCTGTCCTCTGTAAAAAGGCGTCGGCGACTGACATGCAAGGAAGAACGGCTGTCCACAGGCTGTTCCAACTTTAACAACTGTATTAACTTCCAGGGTAGTGAATTGAACATGCAATTGTAATTGGTTCTGTGGTATATTTTCATGCACGGACACGCATGTTCCACAACACACAAACTGAACAACACTCAATTTTCCGATCGCTACCAGCGTCCTTGCGATCTTGTTATAATAACAAGTGCACGTTACTGATGCAATATGGTTGAGACCATTCTGGCTTATTCTAGAGGGGTGCAAGGAATAGTCCAAGTAGTGGGGGAGTTTTATACAATATGTTTAAAACATAAAAATAAAAAGGTTTAAAAAAAGTTATTGTTTAATGTTTTAAGGAGGTGACGCTACTCAGCCAATCAAATCGGTGCAGTCAGCACGATAGATTCAAACACACACAGAGACACGACAAGAGGAGAGAAACAGTCGGAGTAATTTCAAATGGCGGAAGGTAGACAGCGAAAACAGAGCATTTAATTACATTTTCTCTTACTGGACCTCTTTGAAATGCAATTGAATA